>NC_084796.1:30074041-30377071 GCF_963169125.1 Humulus lupulus | reverse complement strand
AGTTCTACTTGCACGATCAAAAGTAATAAATATCAAACAACCAATTCAACACTAAATTTAAAATACAAAGCACTAGTGATGCACATTTTCCCTATGGTAACAGAGCTCTGCGGGGACCCGCCCCTAATGGGGCGAGGAATCCCCGTTTAAATGGGGAACATGGCGGGGACGAGGATGATTTTCAATCCCCGAATGTTAAATAGGGCGGGGGCGGGGATAACACTCCCGCCCGGGGCCCTGTTTAAAGTTTTATATATTTTTGTAATATTTTATATGTATTTTATATCTTTATTTATTTGTTATTGTAGTATAGTAGTAACTTTTTTAATATTTTAAATTTTATTTAGGATAATGTTTAATATTTTAAATAATAAATATTGTGCAATATTTTAATTTACATATAATTTACGATTTTTATTTTAAAATTTTAATTTTAATTTTTTTTTTAAATAAATGGGTTCCCTGTGGGGATTCCCTGCCCTAATAGGGGATTCCCCACCCCGCCTCCGACAGGGAATAAGTGGAGATGGGGCGGGGACGGGGACGAGGATTAAAATTATAAACGGGGATGGGGACAGGGGAAGCACTCCCCGCCAATTCCCCGTCCCGTGTGCATCACTAATCACCATAATCTAGCTTCCAAGCTTGCAATCAATAGATTGCAAAAATATATTATAAAAAAAAATTAGTACATAAAACCTCTACATCCTAGCTCAAATTCTCCCTTGAAAAATCTATCATCTTCTTTACAATAATACCAAGGGAAATATTACTATTCATGCATAATAGTGTGTATTATTACAAAAAAGATACCACATTTATTGTTTATTTCATTTTTATGCTAACACATACCTAATCTACCCAAAATACCCCTTCCATTTTTCTACCCAAAAAAAATCAACACTCCCAGTCTCTCTCTCTCTCTCTCTCAAACATAGCAAAAACCCCAAAATCCCGAAGAGCCCCAAGCCGTCAAGCCTCAACTCTGGTCGAGCCCCAACCCCCGTCGAGCCCAACCTCGTCGATCCCCAAACCCTGTCGAGCCCCAACCCCGGTCGAGAGCATCTCAGGCGACCCACAGCCACACAATCCTTTGGAACCCAACGATCGAAAGACGAAGTCTAAACTCTAATCAAATCAAAGGTTAGATCTTGAATATTCACTCCATATTTAGTCGAAAAACCAGTCATTCTTAGGAATCTGGGCTTTGTGATCTATAGAAGGGAATGTGTTCGTCGACACTGTGCAATTTTTTTCTGGGTCATACCAGTTTCTCGATAGGTTTGATAGTGGCTTGATAATAGGCTCGATAAGGGCAGCATGAATGGTTCAATAGGTGCTCGATAGGATGTGTGAAGGGAATGGGTTCGATAGGTGCTCGATAGTATAGCTTGATAGTTTTACAGATGATGTTGCTAGATTGGCTCGATTGTAGCTCGATGGTTCTTCATGTAGTCAGAATATGATTTTCTCGATAGGCTTGATAGTAGGCTTGATATAGTTAGGCTCGATGGAAGCTCGATATAAGATCGATGGTATACTAAAGATTAGGTTTAATAGTGGCTCGATGGAAGTTCGACAGAGGCTTGATGAATAGATCGATTGAGCTCGATAGGGATCGATAGGGCTCGATAACATGCCGATATAAGCTCGATGGCAGTGTTTATTTCGGTTTTTGATGATTTTTTTTATAATTTTTTCCATATTCTATTTGACAATTTGTTTTCTTACCATTTTTTTTTCATGTGTTGTTGCAGATGCCTAAGTTGCTTGTTCCGTTCAGTGATCACTTTCCTGGCCGAGTGACATATCGGGGTAGTAGCACTTTAAATCACATTAAGACTAGGTCTGTGGAGCTCGGGCTGCTTGAAAGGGCTAAGGAATCCCCTTTCAAGCAGTTCTTTTTGGCTTCAGAGTTTAATTTCTCCGGAGTATTGGTGCATCAACTGTTGCTAAGGAAAATCGCCAGCAACAATGAAGATGAGGTGCATTTCTTCTTGGGATCGAAGTCTTGTAGATTCGGCATGGGCGAGTTTGCCCTGGTGACAGGATTGAATTTCAGTACCTTCCCATCACCAAAAGAGTTAGAAGGGCGTAATCTCAACGACCGGTTGATAAAGGAGTATTTCAACGATGCTAATGAAGTAAAGCTCTCACAGGTGGACCATGCTTTCAAGACTTGTACTGTTGTGGAAGATGTGTACAAGCTTGGTCTATGTTTGTTGGTTGAAGGGGTTCTGAATGCCATTGAGGGCAAGTTGCACATTTGGCGAGATATTCTAAAAATTGTTGAGGACGTAGAGTACTTCTTCAGCTATCCATGGGGGAAGTACTCTTTGTTGACCCTCGTTTTGGTCAACTGACAAGGAGTCAAATACTTGATGTGATGGAAAGTGTTAAAATAGATCTAATGGAAAGAATAGTAAACGACACAACAAATTATAGTAGTTCGGCCCCACGAATTGGTAATGACCTACGTCCACTTAAGCTATTATTAATATTAATTCTCAAAGGAGTGATCAAAGAACTAGGGTTCTCCGAGTTTCACAAGCCTTAGAGGGACGAATAATACAATCAAAAGATAATAGCCCTAATTCTCTTGTAAAACATCAACTTAAATCAGCCAAAAGTCCCATCCTTGAGCTATTTCTTCTCTATTTATAGGCTCAAGGAGGATTACATAAATTTGTTACAAATATTCTCTCCTAAATAATCGGATACTCAGGAATTATGGGAGATAATCTTGGATATCGTTATAATTGCATAAGATCTTCTCAAAATATACGGAGTATACGACCAAGTTGGTCGTATATAAAGTCCAAATGTTACGCTAGGGGAACCTCCCTGGTCGATAGTCGAACAGAACCTTTCCCAGGTGTCAGCCACGTGTGAAAAATGTCTATCACGTCATCCACGCCTATTCTTTAGATAACATTTGCCCCCCAAGTTTATTTATTACGACCAGCAATAAGTAAACTTAGGAAAACAACCTTTCATATGCCCCACGAAATCTGTCAGAATCCTCGTGCGTTTTTGAAAACCGTGACCTAATCACGTCTAATCAAGCCTTTTCAGTTTTCAAGAAACCACTCCGATGGCTGTTGCACTCCCCCATGCTTCGAAAAAGGGAAAGTCATGATTGCTACTTTTTGTCACATTTCGGCTTCTATAAGTCACATTCACCTTTTAATCTTTTACTCACCATTTTCTGTCAAGAACTCTCAAGAACTCCATCCCAGAACTCAGAGCTTCGAAGGTCTCAAACATCCTGCCGAAGATCCTACATGCCCAAAGCTTCTATTTTTTAGAATCTCCAACCTTCATCCAGGTAATTTTCTTCGTCTTTTAAACTCTTCGAGATGCCATGCATATTGCTTTTGAGTTCTGAGACTTTTCGTGTTCTTGAGTAGAAATTTGTGAGGATTTTGTATATATCATTGATGCTTGATAGGGCAGTGTATTTTTGATCTACGTAAGTTAGGAATCAGTTTGATAGTCAGGATCATAGGTTTAGGGCGTAAAATCGACGTAAAAAATCGATTTTCAGGCTACTTGAAAAACTGGGTTTTTCCCGCCCCTTAGGAGTTGAAAAAGCTTCTTTTCAAAAAACCTTTTACTTTCCTTTTTGATCCGTTTTTCAAACTGCTAGCATAAAACTTAGTGTTCGGTTAGAATATTGTTGGTCGATAGACGCGAGCAACGTTATTCCAACTTTCAACATAAGTTCCCAGGCTGCGCGTCTTATCTCCTCCTTTGTCTGTTTGCAGCTCATATGCAAGACCCGTGGAGAGGAGAAAGACCCATTGACAACGACCTCCTAGTTCAACTGCTTGAAGACGAAGAGCATCCTTCGACACTATACCAGATATTCCTTTTTCCCGCTTTAACCTAAACACTTCCCCAGTTCCGACCCAAAACATGGCTTGCACCAAAACTAAAGCTCGAAAAAGAAAAACTTCCAACACTTCTCATCAACCTACTGCTGATGCTTCCTCGACCAGTGGTCGAGACGAAAATATTCCTGACCCAAATGTGCAAAGGCATGCTCGCCCTCGACACGCTATTATGTCGGATGTCGAGTGGCATGTTGTTGCTGAGAGTAGGGTGACGATCAGGATGATTGCCAACTACTTAAATAAATAGAATCTGACAGGGGTGACCCTAGTCAAACCTAACCCCGATCAAAGGGCTAATCTGCCTGGGGGGTGCTTACAGCGCCTGGTCGCGATTTCATGTTGAGGCAGGTGCCACTTTGCTTCTTCATGCATTCTTTCAGGGGGTGGCCAACTACTTCAGAGTTGCCCCCTTCCAAATTACCCCAAACAGATATAGAATGCTCGCTGCACTCTATATCCTGTATAGCCAGAAAAAATGGCCCACGCCGTCGCTACATGAGGTCAACTACCTGTTCGACCTCAAATCTAACCCCAACCAAGAAGGCACGGGGTTCTTCCATCTTTGTCATCAGGAAACCAGGCGCACTTTCCTGACTGACACCACCCATATCTCCAACGTGGGGAGGTACTACCAGGAGTAATTCCTTACGCCTGACCTGGTCGCAGACAACTTGGCTTTCACACGAGGAGGTAAAATTTGCACGTTGCTAGCTTCTTCACTTAGTGTTTTTCCACCACAATGTCTTGAACTTTCAATGTGTTTCAGGCCCATGGTTGCGACCAAACCCAACTCCAGGGATGGAGTCAAGGGCACCACTCTTAGCCAGCATGTCAGATGCTGAGAAGAGTGTCAAAAATTTAGTTACAGAGGCTAACCTTAGGTTGGCTGGCCTCTAGGACCCTCAACCAACTACGAGTGGGCCTTCGGTGGGGAATGCTCGCGCCGAAGCGGAACCCGAGCAGCAACCCCAAGCGTCTCCTCCGCGGAGGAGACCTACTGGGGTTACGATCAGGGAACCTGCTGACACTCATCGAGCGGAGAGGCCCTTGGCTCCCAAGGGAAAAGGAAAGCAAAAAGCCGCCGAGCCTACCGAACTCTTGGACGACTCGTCGGATGATAACGGTGTAGTAATTTCTCTTTTAAACCATTTTCCAATTCCCTGTCATCTGTTTGACGGGGATGGCAACTTTAAGAATGCTCCCATATTAAATTCAGATTTCTTCGAGGCAGTAGGTAGTTCGGTAAATAATGTAGCGACCAATAGTTGTAGCGCGGGTACTTGTAATCTTTTTACTTTCATTTTTTTTTTGCCCTATGTGACCATCTCATCTTATTGTTCGCGTTGTTTCCTTTTGTGCAGATATGGACTCCGAGGATGTGTTCGAGCATTACAGGGCTGCTGCCGTCTCTTCTGGCCAAAAGAAGGACAACAAGAGGGCTCGAGGGGAGAGCAGCAAGACTGCCTCAAAGAAGGCACGAACTGACGATCCTCCGGCTATCGCCTCTTCGAAGGAGAACTCACCACCTCCAACACCCCCCGAGCAGCCGACCTCAACTTCCGCCGACCAGCAGACTTCTCCTAAGGCTCCTAGTAGCCATACATTGCGCGCTCCGCCCGAAGGCTCCCTGCCTAGCCTCGTGGTCAACTCTGCTAGGGAGAGAATATACAAGCTCTCTAAGCATAGACGCAGCCAGGCAGCTATTACCGACACCGCTTCTATGGAGGCTGATCAAGTTCTCAATAGAGGGTTGAACGAGATAGTTAGCGTAAGTCAACTCCTGCTGATGTAACATTTATTTTTGATTCCCTGCCTTTACTTTATCTTTTTCTATCTGTCTCCAGGGACTGCTAACCATAACCGCTGGCTGGCGCCATGCTGGGGCGTTGGTGTCTCGGGGCAGGAACTTTGATGCCAGACTTGCCAAGGCCAAGAAATCACTCGAAGCTACAAACAACGAGCTTACCATACAGAATGGCGAGTTGCTTGCGAAGAAGACGGAGTTGTCCAAGCAGAAAGATGAGCTGCTCGAGGACAAAGCTACTCTGACCAAGGAGCTGCTGGAAACCCGGGACGCCCTAAAGAAGGCCAACGAATCTAGGGAAAAGTTCAGGGAAAGCGCCAAGCTCAACTATCAACAAGCTGTACAACTCGAGCTTGATCTGATCGCCAGCAGGCAGGAGGCGGAGGAACTCAAAAAATGAGTGCAGGAGCTTGAGGAGGCTGGAGCCAAGAACTTGGAGAAGTATAAGGAAGCCACACATCTTTGCTTCTACGAGTTCTGGAAGCACAACCGGGAGGCTAACTTCAGCTACCTATCAAAGCGCTTGAGGAGGACTCTAATGACGCAGTGCGCCATTCGTCTGGAAGAAGAAGAGAAGGCTAAAGTGCCTGCTTCCCCAAAGATTTCCCTGGCAGCAAGGATAGATGGTGCAGATGCAGAAGCTGACCCAGCCGTTGACCAAGGCGCACCTCAAGACCCTCCAGCTCCTTAATCTTTTTTTTCTTCTCTTTTTTTTATCTCAACTTCACGACCCACAAGTCGTGTTGTAAAGAGAATTTAATTTTTCCTTGGTTTTGCTGCACGGGCAGCTTTTACTTTTACTTGAACAATTACATTCGAGCAGTACTGCTCACGGTGTAAAAATATTCCTTTGATATTATAATATTTATGCTTTATTATAACATCTGTTCGCATGCCGAATCTAACATAGTACTTTGGCTTGATTTTTCAAAATATAAATTTTGAAAAATACTCTAAGTACCGTAGTATGCTTTTACTTATTTTGTTCATGTGTTTACATACCTCTTGGTATGCTTTGCTATCGATGTACCTTATATGCCCCCCAAGTGTCTGAGGAGCTTTAGGTCCTTGGTCACTTGCCTTGACCAAAACCTGTACGAACATTACTGCTCGGTATAAAATAGAAAACTTATAATACAGCAAAACAACACACGTAATGAACAAATACTTGTAAAAAATTACAAAGTTTTGCAAGAATGACTGGTTGCGCACAGTCCCTTATAATTCTCGTATTAAAATGGATTAAACATGTCTTTACGAGTGATCTTTAAAAAGATCTTACACTTATAAGCGATTAGCCATATAACATGGCTAGCCCTTTTTCAGAACTTGTAAAAAGTAAAAATTAATACAAGCCAGTCCTTTAAGAATGATTTTTTATTGATAGTACTTGCGCAGGTGTTCTCCATTCCAATAACGCGGAACGAGATCTCCATTTAAGCGTGCAAGTTTATAGGTGCCTGGATGAAGGACTTCTTCAATCTGGTAAGGTCCTTCCCAGTTTGGTCCGAGTACTCCAGCAGCTGGGTCGCGAGTGTTTAAGAAAACTCTTCGAAGCACTAAGTCTCCGACGCTAAACTTTCTTTATTTTACTTTGGAGTTAAAATACCGCGCGACCTTTTGCTGGTACGCAGCTACTCGGAGTTGGGCTCTTTCTCGTTTCTCCTCGATTAGGTTTAGGGACTCCATCAACAAAAGATTATTCTGATCTTGGTCGTATGTGGTTCTACAATGCGAGGGCGGATCTAACTCGACAGGCAACATAGCTTCATACCCATATGCTAAGGAAAATGGGGTATGACCTGTTGCTGTTCGGTGAGAAGTTCTATACGGCCAGAGTACTTCAGGCAGCTATTCTGGCCATGATCCTTTAGCTTCCTTGAGCCTTTTCTTCAGGGTATTCTTCAATGTCTTATTTACTGCTTCTACTTGCCCATTTTCTTGTGGATGAGCAACTGAAGAAAAGCTCTTGATGATTCCATGCCTTTCGCAGAAGTCTGTGAATAGGTCACTATCAAACTGGGTGCCATTGTCCGAGACAATCTTTTTGGGCAATCCATATCGACAAACAATGTTCTTGATGACAAAGTCAAGCACTTTCTTCGTCGTTATGGTAGCGAGTGGCTCAGCTTCGGCCCATTTGGTGAAGTAGTCGACTGCTACAACTGCGTATTTCACTCCACATTTTCCTATTGGCAAGGACCCGATTAAGTCTATACCCCACACTGCGAAGGGCCATGGATTTTGCATTTGCTTTAACTCATTAGGAGCTGCCCGTGGGATCATGGAAAACCTCTGACACTTATCGCATTTGCGCACAAAATCCATCGAGTCTTCGTTCATGGTCGGCCTGAAATAACCCTGCCTTAGAATCCTTTTTGATAAGCTCTGCCCCCCAGCGTGATCTCCACAAAAGCCTTCATGTACCTCCTTCATCAGCTCTTTAGCCTTTTCTGGTGTAACACACCTGAGCAGTGGCATTGAGTATCCTCTTCGGTATAGAACCCCATCAACCAGGATATACCTAACAGCTTGTCTCTGAAGGGTCCTGGCTTTGTTTCTATCTGCTGGTAGTACACCGCTTGTCAGATACTCCAAGTATGGTGCCATCCATGTGTCTGCTAACCGGACCTCCATATTGGTTTCCTCGTCTCGTATGCTTGGCTCGCGCAGTCGTTCAACTGGCACTATATTCAAAGTGTCAGCATCCTTCGCACTCGCGAGTTTGGCTAAGGCATCTGCGTTTGAATTCTGATCTCGAGGTATTTGCTGGAGGGTATATTTCTCAAATTGTGCCAACAGATCTTTGGTTTTGTTCAGATAGGCCACCATTTTTAGCCCTCATGCTTGATACTCCCCTAAGACTTGATTCACTACCAGCTGTGAATCACTGTAAATATCTAGCACTTTTATGCTCATGTCTTTGGCCAACCTTAAAATAGGGAGTAGAGCTTCATACTCAGCTTCGTTGTTTGAAGCGGTGAAATCAAACCTAATCGCGCAGTGAAATCGATGCCCTTCCGGCGTTATCAATATCACTCCTGCTCCTGCGTGAGATTCATTGGACGATCCATCTGTGAATAGTTTCCATGAAGGAGCTTCGACTTGAGGCTCAGGAGCACTAGGCTTTTCACCCTACTCGACGTCTGGGGGTTCAGTGAATTCAGCAATGAAATCAGCCAAGACTTGTCCTTTTATTGCTGCTTGCGGTGAGTATGTGATATCGAACTGCCCGAGTTCGACTGCCCATTTCAACAAATGACCAACAGCTTCCGGATTTTGTAGAACTTGCCGAAGGGGCTGATCAGTCAAGACTGTGATTGGATGGGCTTGGAAGTAAGGACGTAACTTCCTTGAGGCTAAAATTAGGCAATAGGCTAATCTTTCGATGGGAGGATATCTCAACTCAGCTCCGATTAACCTCTTGCTCACATAATACACCGCCTTTTGTACACCTTCTTCTTCTCTCACTAGCACCGCACTAGCAGCATATTCGGTGATCGCCAAGTACATGAGCAAAGTTTCCCCATCTATAGGCTTTGATAAGACGGGAGGCTGGACCATGTGGGCTTTTAAGGCTTGGAAAGCCTGTTCGCAGTCTTCAGTCCACTCGAACTTCTTGTTGCCCCTAAGTAGATTAAAGATAGGGACGCATTTATCCGTCTATTTTGAAATAAATCTACTTAGCGCGGCAATCCTTCCAGTCAAACTTTGCACATCTTTGATCTTTACTGGCGATTTCATATCGATCAAGGCTTTGATCTTTTCGGGATTAGCTTCGATTCCCCTCGAATTGACAATGAACCCCAAGAACTTCCCTGATCCTACTCCGAAGGAACACTTGAGAGGATTTAGCTTCATCTTATATTTATTTAGAACATTGAAACACTCTTGTATATCCTTCACATGTCCTTCTGCCTTTTTTGACTTTACCAGCATGTCATCAATGTACACCTCCATGTTTACTCCAATTAACTCCTTAAACATATGGTTTACTAGTCGCTGGTAAGTCGCACCAGCGTTTTTCAGTCTGAAGGGCATTACTTTGTAACAATATAGCCCTGTATCCTGAGTATGCATCCATGAAAGAGAGGATCTCATGGCCTGCAGTTGCGTTGACCAGCTGGTCGATCCTTGGGAGTGGGAAGCAATCCTTAGGGCAGGCTTTATTAAGGTCTGTGAAATCCACACAGGTTCGTCATTTGCCATTAGGCTTAGGAACCAGTACGGGATTAGAGACCCATGATGGATAAAACGCCACCCTGATGAACCCATTCTCCTTTAGTTTTTCAAATTCTTCTTTTAAGGCTTTCGATCTATCTATATCGAGCAGCTTTCTTTCCTGTTGCACGGGTGGAAAGCTTTTGTCGATGTTCAGGACATGGTTGATGACTGCAGGATCTATCCCAGCCATGTCTTTATGTGACCAGGCGAAAACTTCCTCGTTCTTCCTAAAAAATTCCACTAGTGCGTGCTTGGTTGTTGCTTCCAAATTTTTGCTGACCTTTACAACTTTGGTCGGAAACTCTTCGTCAAGTTGGACCTCCTCAAGGTTCTCAACAGGTCCAACATCTTCCTCAAAATCCCCAAAGCGAGGATCTAAGTCTCTATCCTCACTTTGGGCAACACCCTATTTGGTGACTTCATCACCTGATTGGGCTTGTATATCAATGGCCATCTGCAACCTTTATGGGGGAGCACTTTGACATTCCCTTCTTGGCCTTAGTAATTGAGGCATTATAGCACTCCCTTGCTTCCCTCTGGTTTCCCAACACGCGTCCTACCCCTGCGTCTGTTGGGAATTTCATGGCTAGGTGCCATATTGAGGTGACGGCCCGAAGGTCAACCAGTATGGGTCTTCCAATTACAGCATTGTAAGCCAAAGGACAATCGACCACTATGAAAGTAGTGAGTAATGTCCTAGTAGCGGGCGCTGTACCTGCTGTTACCAGAAGCCTGATTGACCCTATTGGAGCGAGTCCCTCACCAGAGAAACCGTAAATTGTTTGGTTGTAGGGCTCCAAGTCCTTGACGGACAACTTCATTCGTTCCGGTGAAGATTTATACAGGATGTTAACTGAACTTCCTGTATCGACCAGCACTTTCTTCACCATCATGTTGGCAATTTGAACCTCCACGACCAGCAGATCACAATGTGGGAACCAGACATGCTGGGCGTCGCAATCAGAGATGGTTATTTCACCGTCCTCTAACCGAGCCTTCTTTGATGCCCGGCCCTCCACAGTCATCATCTCGATGTCCTGGTCGTGGCGTAGGGTCCGAGCATATCGTTCCCTTGCCTTTCCCCTGTTTACCGCTAGGTGCGGGCCTCCGCAGATGGTGAGTAAAGTGCTAGCCACGGGGTCAGGCTGCAAAGGTGGCGAGCGTTGGCGTGCAGGCGCCTGCTCGTTGCCACCTGGAGCCTCTCGATGGGAAGCCCCTGAGGCCCGTACGTATCTCCTCAAGTGTCCTTGTCTAATAAGGAACTCGATTTCATATTTCATCTGGTTGCACTTGTTCGTATCGTGTCCGTAGTCATTGTGAAAATGACAGAACTTGGTGGTATCTCTTTTTGAAATATCCTTTCGAATGGCAGCGGGTCTTTTGTAAGGCACACTGGAACTTGTGGCCTGATACACCTCTGCTTGAGACTCGACAAGGGCAGTGTAGTTAGTGAACCTTGGTTCATAACGATTTCCCTTGGCGCGCTTGCTCTCAGAAGTAGAGGGTTCGCTATGGGGCCTCTTCCCCCCATTCTTTCCGTTGCCATTCCCATTACTTTTGTCGTTGCCATTGGGATTTGACCCATTGGCAGCTTTGGCGGGGTCTTCAGTCCCCTTATCTTTGTTTAGGGTCTTTCCCTCGCTGGCAATGGCATCCTCGAGCTTGATGTATCGATCAACTCGATCAAAAAATTCTAGGGTAGTTTTAACCCCATGCTTCCTGAGGCTACTCCAAAGAGGCGTACGGCGCCTAACTCCTGCGGTTAGGGCCATCATTTTGCCTTTATTTCCCACTGTTTTGGCTCCAGCAGCTACTCGCATAAAACGCTAGATGTAGTCTTTCAGTGGTTCTCCTTCTTGCTGGCGTATCTTGACCAGATGGTTTGCCTCAGTTGGGTGCACACGACCCGCATAGAATTGTCCATAAAACTCCTTTACAAACATCTCCCAAGATACAATACTTGCAGGAGGGAATTTAAAGAACCACTCCTGTGCAGCATCAGAAAGTGTTGCAGGGAAGATCCTGCACCGAGCGTCTTCGGACACCTTCTGAATGTCCATCTGTATCTCAAAATTGTTGGCATGAGATACCGGGTCACCATACTTGTCAAATTTTGGAAGTGTGGGCATTTTAAACTTGCTGGGAGTTTCTGCCACAGCAATCCTTTGGACGAAAGGAGTGCCTCTTCTCCTGTCATACTCGATGTGAGACGTTCTTCCCCCGACCAGCTGTTGCACTGCTTGGTTCAGGGTATCTATCTGGGCCTAAACGGCTTCAGGAATTGTCGATGCCTCTGGTGCCGGGGGAATGTACTCTTCGTGCTGTTCTCGGCGGTCGTTGAGTACATCCCTTAAGTCGTCGTCTCTCCGCCATTGCTCGCTTGCTCCGAGCCAGTTAAAGACGTTGTTTTTTCTGGGCTGCCCCCCAGCGTTACGTCTCGCTTGTTGGTCTTCCCTAGGTGGTGGGCTTCTGCCTCCACCTCTCTCCTCATTCCTTCGACCGACATTCCCTCTACTCGAGTCGGCCTCATTGTAGCCATGGCCATCTCTGAACCTCGATTGGCTATGGTGAGACCAACTGTCTCCTCGATTTCCTCCTCGGGCTGGAACTTCTCGAGCGTTAGAGGAAGGCCTGCGCTGGTCGGTAGGTCCCCGTGCATTATCATGCCATGGAGGGCCCCTGACCGCAGAGCCTGTCTCGGAGTTCATTCTGTTGCCAGAAGGACGCTGTCCCCTGCTCGGTGGGTGTGGCTCTTCACCCCCTTGGTGTCTAGGGCTGCAAACCCAGCCCTATTCTGCCTTGGTTGTGGGGGATTGCCTTGACTAGCCTGGGATGGAGGTTGCATCTCAGGATCCCTAGGTGGGACATCATCCTGAGGCATTGGTGGCTGCTCCAGCCTTTGAGAGCTTGTTGGCTGGATTGGAGGGCTAGGATTGGGACCCCTTTGAGGTGGCCCATTCGAGGGTTCATCAGGCTGCGAGGCAGATGCAGCCTGATTCCTAACCAATTGCAAGGCTGCTTCGAGGGCTTCCATGGCCTCCCTCTGATGACGGTCCATCTTCGTCTGTCTTTCACTCAGCTTTTGGCGCTGACGCTCTATTTCATGCTGCTGTCGCGCCATAGTCTCCGCAGCACTTTCTTGACTGGCCCTCAGATTGGCCAATTCATCTTGCAATACTCCCAGAGTATTTCTCAGGGTTTCAGAGTCCAGTTCCTCCTCATCGAATTCCAGGTGTGGCTCATTTTCAACCATGTTCGGAGGAGGAGGTTGAGATGGTGCAGCGCCAGCCGCCTGTCCAGTCTTCTTGGTTGTCTTTGCCATTAGTACTTCAACCGTTTCGTCTCAAGCTCTCAATGAAAGCACCAGAATGTTGACCCTCATTTTGGTCAACTGACACGGAGTCAAATGCTTGATGTGATGGAAAGTGTTGAAATAGATCTAATGGAAAGAATAGTAATCGACACAACAAATTATAGTGGTTCGTCCCCACTGAAGGACCCAAAACGGGTATGTTTTAAATATTTATACTCGCAAGCGCACGAATCGTATTTATAGAATAGTGTTCGTGTAAGCACGAGGTCGAACCCAAAGGAGTTGTCTAAAATCGAAAAGGAAACTATTTTAAACCAAAATTAATAAATTCTAACCTAGTTCCAAAGATTGATGATAATTTATAACAATAAAAATAAAATAAAAGATAATAATAAAGAAATTAAAGACAATATATATAACATAAATTAATAATAGAAATGAAGATGGTAAAATAAGATTATTAAGGATTAGAATCCACAAAATATAAGTTCAATAATATTTATAAGTACATTAATTCCCAAGTTTTAGTGATAGTTAAAATAAATCAAACTATCATTTTCTAAATAGATTTATAACTTTAAGCACAAATTATTTCTAAAAAGATAGGATTTTTCTTCACTTTTCAAAATTATAATTTCAAAGCATTTAGTGTAAATCAATCTAATGAAATAACAAATAAATCAATGAACATTATTTATAAGGCAAAACATAATATTTTTGTTCTAAGCATGGATGTGTACAATTTAATGACACATCTTACACAAAGAATATCATGTTTTAGCACTAATGAAGAACAAAGTGTAAATATGTGCTAACAATCCAAAATACATGATATTTAAGATGAAAGAAGATATTTGAAGAAGAAAATTCCATAAACTTTGTTGCACAAAATGAGAAATCAACATACAAAATAAATACTATCTAGTTACAAAATGTTTCATCATCACCTTAATAATCTTAAAAAGATTAGAAACACATAACTAGAATAACAAATACACACTAAAAATTACAAACATAAATAGGAAAATTTGGAGGAGAAACCCCCAAAATTTCCTCTAAAAATACATAGAAAATAATAAAAAGAAGAAGAAGAAGAAGAGAATTGAGAGGTTTTGAATGTGTAGAAACTTTGTGTAGAGTAACCTCCCTCTCAAATGGACACCCTAAATGGTCTTCAAAACTCCCTATTTATAGCCACAAATGGGGTGTTAAAATAATCAATTTAAATTAATTAAATTGATTAAATTAATTTAATTAATTATAATATGGTAAATAGGGGTAAATTATAGGGTATAATAATTATGTTTTGGGGTAAAATGTGTAGAAAGTGGAGTAAAAAGTGGTATTTTTGTCATAGGGGACAAATGTGCTTTTCGACAATTTATGGGCTCAAGACACAAAATGGCATGCATGGGGTGCTAGGCAAAGTGAAATGGCATTGTCTCTGGCGTGGGGGAAAGGGACTGAAGCAGGGAGAGGCCGAATGGGGCTGGATGGGCTTGATTTGGGCGCATGGGCTTCAGGAGGAGAAGGGAGGCTTGTTGTGATGTTGATTTGCTTAAGGAAGCTTGGTGCTTTTGGATTTGAGGAGTGATGCTGCTACGTGGAGGGAGCTTGGAGCTTCAAATTGGCACATGATGGGCATGGAAATTGAAGATGGAGGAGAGATTGGGCCTGGGCCCATGGCTGGTTTGGGCTTTTGATAAATACCAACTTTCTTCTCCTTTCTTTTCCTTGAACCACCATATTTTCCTTCATTTTTCTTGCTTTTTCAAGAGCAAAAATTGCAACAAATCCTCTACAAAAATCAACATAAATTAAATTAAAACTAAATATTTTCAATAATAAAATATACAACAAAAGTTCCATGAAAATATTAATTAAAATTTAATTTACTTAAACATTTAAGCTCAAAATTGCCTATTTTTATTCCTAACTTAACAATAATAATTTAAATAATTAACTACAACATTTTACAACAAAATAACTATAAAAACACACAAAATAATATAAAATCAAAATAAGACTAATAAATTCAAAATTACTTAAAAACTTAATAAATCAATTAAAAACTCAAGAATTAAGCAACAATTAGCACATAAAAAGTGGTAAAATAACTCTATTTTGTAGAGTTATCACCCACGAATTGGTAATGACCTACGTCCACTTAAGCTATTATTAATATTAATTCTCAAAGGAGTGATCAAAGAACTAGGGTTCTCTGAGTTTCACAAGCCTTAGAGGGACGAATAATACAATCAGAAGATAATAGCCCTAATTCTCTTGTAAAACATCAACTTAAATCAGCCAAAAGTCCCCTCCTTGAGCTATTTCTTCTCTATTTATAGGCTCAAGGAGGATTACATAAATTTGTTACAGATATTCTTTCCTAAATAATCGGATACTCAAGAATTATGGGAGATAAATCGTTATAATTGCATAAGATCTTCTCAAAATATACGGAGTATACGACCAAGTTGGTCGTATATAAAGTCCAAATGTTACGCTAGGGGAACCTCCCTGGTCGATAGTCGAACAGAACCTTTTCCAGGTGTCAGCCACGTGTTAAAAATGTCTGCCACGTCATCCACGCATATTCTTTGGATAACACTCTTATAGGAGGCTATTGCAGTCTTGTAAGCAGGACATGGTGAAGCAAACGACCAACTATGATGCCAAGAAGGATGCTAAGGTGCAGCAAGAGTCCAAGTACAGTATGTATGGTTATGCCCCGACCTTACATACTGGGCATATGAGGTTATCCATCAACTTGCGACGGAGTTTGTTGTGAGCTCGGGAAACATGGTCCCGAGGATGCTTAGTTGGTTGCATTGGAGGAACAAGGATTTCACCAAGTCCGTCATCTCACCGATGTTATTGAAGAAGAATGTAAGTTATATATATATTTTTTATCTATATGCTTATCTTTTATCATTATTTGAGTTAACCAAATGTTTTATGTTGTTTGCAGTTGATTGTCCTTCTGATGTTGAAGCCTCGACCAGCAGAAAAAGACTATTATTTGTCTTTGACAGAAGGAGATCTTCCCATTTATCCTGGGCTTGGCCAGGATCCCTCGGAGGTTCATGAGGAGGAGGATGTGACTTTTGCGAAAATCGCGGAGATAGTTTTTCAGGCAGCCAAGATATTTGATGATGCTGCCCCGGGGGAGGAGGTTGCAGGTCCAACCCCTCCTGTTGCCCCAGCCTCAGCCTTCGCCCCAACATCAGCCCCAACCTCAGCGTCAGCATCAACACCAACCCCAACACCAGCGTCATCCCCTGAGCTCGCCGACTTGATTGAGCGGTTGGACAGAGTCGAGGGTCGACAAGAGACCTTCTTGAAGAACCAGTCAGTGATCTTGGATGTAGTTAGTCAGATCCTGACATTTATTAAGGAGAAACTGAGGGGCTCCAATGAAGATTCAGACTTAGAGTCATTGGATATTCCTCTGGACTATGTTGATGATCCAACCACGCCTCCTACCATCATTCTGACACCTAATGTTGGGACTCAGGGAGTCGTTATTGTTAACCCTGAGGATGTTGCTGGGGTTCGGTTTCAGAGGTCTAGACGCCAAAGACGCAAGCCAGATTGGTTTGAGGACTACATCGATCCCACGAGGAAAAGACCTCGCACTGATGCAGCTGCACCAGAAGAGGAGGTGTAACGCCCTGGATAGCCAGGACCGTTACACTGTGTGTTTGTAAAGTGCCGGACTTGCTAATCAAGTCAATCAGTTGAAAGCGTGTCATCAAAACTATAAAGGAACTAGGGTTTAAAACGTTTTGGTCTCGAAAGCCACATTTTCATTAAGAAACATTATTTATTTACACGGGATCCCAAAATCATCAGTTTAAGGGCCATTTACAAAAGTTATAAGGTTCAGATACAACAACCAGCCATACTAAGGCAAAATGAGCAGTTAGGTAATCCTTGTCCTGACTCACTCCTCGACCATGGTGATCGAGCAGCTGGCTATGTACATTCCACCTCGGAGCTCTCCATCTTAGGCTTGGTCCAGCTTGCCCTTGCCTTTACATGCACCACGTAGCACCCGTGAGCTAAGGCCCAGCAAGAAAACACAACAACAACAGAGCATAAGCAATTAGCAAACAAGTCAATATCTCACATTGCATTACATAATCTCAACCATATAACCAATCGGTACAATCAAGTATTCCACATACTAAACATGTTAACACATATCAAATATAGTTCACAAATGATAACTAGGGCTGGCGCCCAAAGGCTGCCCCCTCCGTTATCCCGTTGTCCTTGGCTACCAGTGGCCAATCTGCGCCCCGTGCGCTAATATCATGTATGGCACTCTTAGACCGCTTTTACATGTCCCGTGGCGTAATACCAACGTTGACATGATACTATTCTCGGGAGCACTTAGTCCCATCACAATCATACAACCGGGTGCAGTTCTCGTACCTTTCAGTTCACTAGCTTCCGATGCCTCAAAGCCGCGAGCACAGTCCTCTACCCCGAGCCTCTCCAAAGACCTAGTCACAACACAAATGAAACATCCTTTGTCACTAACCAATCCAAAACTACTTCCCGGAACCAATCCCACACTCTTGCAATCCCCCAAATCCCTAAAACAATGCACCGAAGACATCCCCTGAACCCCCGGAGCAAAGGCTCAAAATTGAAAAATCCCATGCTCTGAAATTGGCCTAGCGCCGCGGCACCTAGCAAGTCAGAGAGCTTGCTCTGCCCAAAATCAGCCTCGCGCCGCGGTGCCCAAGAACAGGGCCGCGGCGCTCCTTCGCGAACCCAGATTTCTGGGTTTTCTCCTGCGTTTTTCCCGAATCCAAACCACTCCAAATCACCCCAAACTCATATCTAAGCCCCAAAACCAATTCAAAACCCCAAATAAATCATTCAACAACCTATAGACACCATAATCTAGCTCAATTACACAACCACTCACAGAATTCATACTTAAATTTCATATTCAAACCCTTAAACCAAAACTTGAGAAAAGTGCAAACCAGACCTTTAGATTCTTAAACCATAACAACTATGAGATTTCAAACATGTTTAATACCCTTACCTCAATCAGAATTTCAACTTGAGCTTCCTCCAATCCAAGCTTTAAACTGAATTTCCCCCTTGACAAACCAGCTGAATTCCCATGCAAGACAAGCCATGGCTATCTTTCAATTTCTTCCAAAATCAAATTCAGAACTTAACAAACACAAGGACTAAATCCTTACCTCAGTGTAGATCTTGATCTGTGTTTGACTCCACACCCTTAAACCCTTTACTAGCCTCAAAGAACACAACTCCACTCCTCTTTCACTTGCCTTCTAGGTTCTCAATTCTCCCTTTTCCCTTCTTGATTTCTCTAGCCTTCCAAATCTTAATTTCAGTTACACTTAGCATAAAAGAATCGTGTATATCCATTTCCCTCAGCCAAAGCCATCTAAACCACTGCCAAAAGACCACCTTATCCCTCCACCAATATCCCTTCTTAACTAAACCTCAAGGGCACTCTTGTCCTTTTACTTACATTACAATTCTACCACTTCTTCAACAAAACCTGTTACTCTCTATGGTTACTAATAGTTACACAGGTTACCATATTACCAGTTACCATTACCTCTCAAGAACTAATTTACAAAATCCCCAAAGTACCCCTAGACTCCTCTCGAGTCGGGTATAAAAATCCCGTTGTGACTATGAGTTATCTAGCTCTCTAAGACCGTCTCGGAACGTGCATCACATTGATATCACCACACCCACGTGGTACAAATCACATAACATAATTATCACGTTTATGCCCTCAACGGGCTAAAATTATCACATATCATAATACACATAGTCATGCATCTCAAATACTCAAATAGTCATATAACATGCTTTAAAATCATAATCATGCATCTTAATCATTAAATTCACACATACTTCCCATTATGCCCTCCAAGCACACTAACCAAGGCCCTTAAGCCTTATTAGCGAATTTGGGTCGTTACAGGAGGCTACATAGGAGGCTACACAGGTACTGGACCCTCTTAAGAAGCCATATCCCAAACAATATAGGACAATGCGCAAGTGGCTACTTGGAGACATGCCCAACAAGACCCCGAGGGATGTAAATACTGGGAATCACGGTCCAGCGTGGTTTCTGACATGGAAGACACCCCAGTTGTGGCCCAATGATGAGGTAAGCCATTTATACCTAAAGACTCAATAGTGGTAGAAATTATGTTTTGTTTTCAATTTTACATGTTCTATTTTTATTGACTCGATATGAGCTTGATGATAGCTCGATATGAGCTCGATAGGAGCTTGATGGGAGTTTCTAGGATCAATGTGAGCTCGATGGAGCTCAATAGTAGTTCAATGCGGATGTTAAAATAGGTTTGTTGTTTACTGTTTGAGATTAGCTCGATGTGAGCTTGATGGAGCTCGATAGTAGTTTGATACAGATGTTAAAATAGGGTTGTTGTTTACTATTTGAGATTAGCTCGATGTTAGCTCGATGGAGCTCAATAATAGTTCGATGTGAGCTCGATAGTAGTTCGATGTGAGCTCGATGGAGCTCGACAGAAGAAATTTATGATGGTCTTTGCTAACTTTTATATTGTACTCTCTTTGTAGCATATTGATGCGGCAGAACACATGCTTCGTATGCGTCGCAAGTATTTTCCACATATATATCGACAGAATGCAGTTGTGATGAACATGTATTTATCACAAGTGATACCTGCCCGATATGATCAATACAAGAAAATTGTCGACAAACACAAAGTATAAGTGGGATTCTAACGTTATGTCGATGTTGACCAGCATCGAATAGCAGTTTCTGGCATCTTGGGGAGGAGTTGAGGATGTATATTGGTGCCAGAACTATGGACAACAACATTGGTTTGCCATTGAGGCTTCCATTTCTAGTTGGACCCTCACTGTTTACGATTCGGACAACTCGGTGATTAGTGACACAAAGCTGGAGGAAATTATGAATCCATGGTGCTTTTTGCTTCCTTCACTGTTAATGCAGAGTAAACTGTTTATTGATAGCTTGATGTTGAAGATTTCATTGATAAATGAGTTTTAGACTCATTTATCTATGTGTTTTTCAAGTAAAGTATTAGGTGTTTGTTTTGTTTTGTTCTATTTTACGTTGGTTTTTGTATGTTTTCAGGTATCGAAGGGCTTAGGTGACTTAGGTGTGGAAACATGGTGGAAAAATCGACAAAATGACAAAAATTGGCGGAAAACGGTGTTTCAGAGCACTTCCTGCGACTGCAGGAAGTGTGTCTTGCGGCCGCAACTCCAGAGAAGTTTTTGCATTTCTAGAGCATTCCTGCGACCGCAGGAATGACATCCTGCAACCGCAGGATATGTCTAAAAATGAGAAAAACATAGATTTTTAATTAAGGGTGTATTGGTCCTTTCAAGTTTAAAAAATCGCTAATTAGGTTTAAATTACGATTAAGGAGAGAAAAGGAGGTACTTTTTGATATCTGGACTGGGAGAAGAGGCTGAGGAGGCTTTGGATGAAGATTGGATTGATCATCTAGAGTTCTTTTCTTTTCTTTTCTTTTTAGTTTTAGTTTATGTTAATTTCATGTTTATGGATTTCTTAATGATAAACATGAACTAAATTTCTGTTTAGGCTTTCTAATTGACTCTCTTGAAACTCGATTATGATTTAATGCATTTATCTATTTCTTCTTCATCTGAAATCTATTCAGTTTGTGTTTATTGTGTATGTGATTGATTGATCAACTTTTACATACGAATTATGAATTTGAATCAAAATCTGAAAAGTGAGATTTGAATATGCTAAAATTGAATAGACATAGATTTCAATTTAGAACGAGAGTATCAAATTGGTTTATGTGATTTATGGCTGTGTTCATTGCTTCCTATTGTTTGAATTGACCATAGAAATATAGGGAATTCACAGTAGGTCGAGTTTTCTATTTCTTAACTCGAATAGTTAACACTTTTGCATGCCTATCATTTCAGTGAGAAGAACTTCAGTAGTAATTGAATTAAAGAATAATAGAGTGGGTAGTAGAGAAGATTAGGATTCCTAATTATTTTACAGTGAATTTAATCATTGTGTTCTTGTTATTATTTGATTTCTGCAGTTTTTATTTATTTCTATTTTCTTGTTTTAAAAATTCACAAATCTAGTTTTCATTAGTCAAATAGAAACTAAAAATTAATTATTTGGTAATTGATAAATCAGTCTCCGTGGGAACGATATCGGTCTTACCGGAATAAACTACAAAAGCGATTACGTATACTTGCATAGCCTTAATTTTCGCAACAAGTTTTTGGCGCCGTTGCCGGGGACTGAAAAATTATCAATATTAAAATAGTTAATTTTATTTCTAATTTGGCTGTCTTTTACATAATTTCTAATTTGTTTGGCTGCGGTTGTTCTTTATCTCAGGTATTTTCCTTATATGCGCAGTAGAAGAGGAGTTAACAGTCCAATTCCTATTAATCTTGAGATCGAGAAAGAGTGCAAGCGAAACAGAAAAAAACAAGAGGGCTGAAAGTTCCACTATTGTTACAGGAGTTATTAATAACAACAGTGTGGAAAACATGAGCGGGGGAGCACCAAAAAATCATAATCCTGCCCGTCCAAGAGCTCTACGAGACTATGTACTCCCTACTATCACAGGGGTACACTCATGCATCCGTCCTCCAGCAGTAGAGGCAAATAATTTTGAGATCAAGCCTGCTATATTGCAGATGGTCCAGACTGCTGTTCAATTTAGTGGCCTCCCCACTGAAGACCCCAATATGCGCATAGCCAATTTCCTGGAGTTGTGTGCTACTTTCAAGATGAATGGGGTGAGTGATGATGCCATTAGATTGCGTTTGTTCCCATTCTCACTACGGGAGCGAGCGAAAAGTTGCCTGAATTCACTTGAGGCCAATACTATCACCACTTGGGATGCTCTAGCTCAGAAGTTTTTATCGAAGTTCTTTCCACCTGCAAAGGTTGCTAAACTGAGAGGGGAGATCAATAACTTCTCTCAATTTGAGGGAGAATCCTTGTATGATGCTTGGGAGAGGTTCAAGGACTTGATCAGAAAATGTCCCCACCACGGTATTGAGAAGTGGATGTTGGTCCACAACTTTTACAATGGTTTGTGCGGTACCACTCGCACAATAATTGATGCAGCAGTGGGAGGAGCGTTTATGAGAAAAAGTGCTAATAAAGCTTATGAACTCTTAGAGGAAATGGCCAATAATAATTACCAATGGCCAAGTGAACAAGCGGGCAGTAATACCAAGGTTGCAGGGGTTCACGAATTAGATGCAATCACAGCCTTAACTACTCAAGTTGCGTCTCTAACTAAGCAGTTGTAACAAAATACCATGTCTGCCCAGGTTGTGCAAGCCCAAGTAATGTGTGAATTGTGTGAGGGGTCTCATTCTTTTGACCAGTGCCAACCTGTTTTAGATCCCAACAATATTCCATTAAATCAAGCTCAAGTTCAGGCAGTGGGTAGTTTTCAGAGGCCCAACAATAACCCCTACTCTAATTCATATAATCCGGGGTGGAGAAACCATCCTAACTTTTCCTGGAGAAATAATCAAGGCCAACAACAACAACCGTTTCAACCACCATATCAGCGGCCTATGACCCAAGCTCCACCACAAGCATCAACCTCTCAACAACCTAGGCCGCCAGCTCCTACAGAACAGCCTAGTGAATTACAGGCTGCCCTATTGACTCTCACCAATACTCAGACTCAGTTTATGACTGAGACTAGATCTTCCATCAGAAATTTGGAGATGCAAGTGGGGCAGTTGGCCAATATGTTGAATACTAGGCCTCAAGGGAATTTGCCTAGCAATACTGTGGTAAATCCTAAGGAGTAATGTCAAGCTATCATCTTGAGGAGCGGGAAAGAAATTGAGGGTCCTTCTCTTAAGGGGACTCAAGAAAAAAAGGCTATAGAAGAGGAGAGTTGTGAAAAAGTTGAGCCCCAAGTGGAGGAAAATGTTACTGAAGGCCTTGCAACCAAGGAGAAGATTCAACCGATAGTTGTTGATTCTAATGTCAAAATCCCATATCCACAACGACTCTGGAAGAATTCCCTTGACAAACAATTCTCAAAGTTTCTTGAGGTGTTTAAAAAGCTTCAAATTAACATCCCATTTGCTGAGGCTTTGGAGCAAATGCCGAGTTATGTGAAATTAATGAAGGAGATTCTGTCGAAGAAGAGGAAGATGGAGGATTATGAGACGGTGGCGCTCACTGAAGAGTGCAGCGCCATTCTGCAAAGGAAGCTTCCTCAGAAACTGAGAGATCCTGGGAGTTTCACAATACCCTGCACTATTGGGAATTTTGAGAGCATGAATGCTCTATGTGATTTGGGGGCGAGCATTAATCTAATGCCGCTTTCTGTTTTCAGAAGATTGAAGCTTGGGGAAGCAAGACCTACAACAGTGACTCTTCAGTTGGCAGACAGATCAATAGCACATCCTCGGGGTATTATTGAAGATTCTCTAGTAAAAGTGGACAAGTTCATCTTCCCAACAGACTTTATTATACTTGATATGGAGGAGGATGCCAACGTCCCAATCATTCTTGGAAGGCCATTCTTAGCCACAGGACAAGCTTTAATCGACGTACAAAAGGGGGAGTTAAGGTTGCGAGTCCAAAATGAGGAAATAAGTTTTAATGTCTTTGCAGCAACTGAAATTCCTACATGTTGTAGAGTTGATGTGGTGAATGATTGTTAAGAATCAATTGGTAAAAAGAATAAGAAGACCAAAGAACGATTTCGAACAGTTCGACGTCGTATGAAAAGATTATTGTGTGGCAAGTTTGAAGGTTTCGATGACATTGGGGATAATTTCAATATTCTCAATAGTAGAAGGGAATTCTCCTCGTATGACACGATGGCTCTCAAGGATGCAAGGGGTGGACTTGACCCAAGTTGAAGGTGTAGAGAGTTCAGCGTCCGGCTAAATGACGTTAACGACAGCGCCATTGGGAGGTATCCCAAGTTCATTTAAATTTATTTAAGTTCGTTAAGTTTTTAAGCTATTTCAGTTGAGACAGTTTTTATTTTTTTTTAGTTAGTTTTTGTTTAATATTAATTTTCTTGTAAATATTGTTGATTCTGAAATACGTGAAAAAAAATCGAAAAATGATGAAAAAAATCGAAAAAAAAACGTGCAGAACCAATATGCCTACAACTAAGCCTTCACCACTCATTTTGACATTGACACTACTGGATTTCCACCATATCCACAACCACCTAACATTGGGTATCCTCCAACTGAGGGGGATGACGAGGTAGGACCTTCATCATGAGTCAAGTCAGGTAAGTTTCCTTTCCTTAGCTTTTATTTAAACACTGGGGACAATGTTTTTGTTAAGTTTGGGGAAGAGGGATTTATGTTAGTTATTTGTGTCAGGTTAGTTGAGTCAAGTTTCTGTTTAGTTTGGTGTTTTGTTAAATTGTGTTTGGTTTTGTGTGTTAATTGTGTTGTGTGCTAGGGTATCTAGAGAGTGTGTTGAATCAAGATAACAATGATTAGCCGATGAGAATACGTGAATGGCTTATAATATAATTCGAGAAAACTATATTTGATTATAAAAAAAAACAATCCGTGTGCTTGGTTTGACCACCTCTTTGGATTACTTTAATTCATTGTAAAATTGAATATTTGGTCATGATTGGTAAATTCTTGCATTTAAATAAATTTACACTTGCTGAATTTTGAATGTGGAAAGAATGTATGAACAATTCTAGAACTTGCTTGCTTACTATTTGAGGCGAAATCATAGACAATGCTTGTCCAGGAAAATGATTTAGGCGATTTTTTTGGAACGTTTGAGCCTTTCAAGCCATCCTTGATTAATTTATCCTTAGTTACCATTTTTCGAGCCTAAAAGTATAACTTTTTATTGTTAACCACTTATTTTGAGCCTAATTGAACACTTAATTATTTTTTTCATTCCCTTGATTTATACGATGAGCATATAAACATATAAATGGGAATTGAATTGTATTGGGTGTTATTGTTTGATTTGGTTGTGACAATAGAAAAATAAAAGGAAAGATTGAGAGGAAAATTCAGAAAAAAAGAAAAAAGAGATTGAAAATAAATGACACTTCTTATGTTTGTTCATATTGAAAAACATAAGTTTGGGGAAGTGTAGTTGAAGAAAAAAAAGAAAGAAATGAGAAAGAAAAAAAAAGATACAATTAGTGTGAATTCTTCTCAATCTTGGAAAATAAAGGGAAATTTGGGGTTGTTTGGATTACAAAGTGGATATCAGGTGTGGTTTGTTTGGATTATATGCTTATGATATATATGAGCCTAAATGACTATTTTATCTACCGTTACCTAAGCCTCTCAATACAAGCTTTAAAAAACCTTTTGATTCTTGAACATGCACTAATTTATATTAGTGGAGAATAATAAGTTAGCAAGCATATGGAAATTTGGGATTTGATGGATTGATGGTGAGAGTTCAGCATGTGTAAATTATTTTAAATATGTGTTATTTACTGTTCATGATTGAGTAGACAAAAATGATCAATGGGTTAGGGTGAATTGAAGAAGTGGTTGGATTGAAAATCTGGATTACTTGTCAAAAAAAAAATTTCGAAAATTATATATGCTTATCCTTCATTAATTTTGAGGCTTAAAAATTTTGGTTATCTTGATTCATTTGTTTAGTGTCTGTATTTATTTGTTTAGTTTATCTTGAGTCTTGTTTTCTTTGCTTGAGGGCGAGCAAATGTTAAGTTTGGGGAAGTTTGATAAATGAGTTTTAGACTCATTTATCTATGTGTTTTTCAGGTAAAGTATTAGGTGCTTGTTTTGTTTTGTTCTATTTTACGCTAGTTTTTGTATGTTTTCAGGTGTCGAAGGGCTTAGGTGACTTAGGTGTGGAAACATGGTAGAAAAATCGACAAAATGACAAAAATTGGTGGAAAACGGTGTTTCGGAGCACTTCCTGCGACTGCAGGAAGTGTGTCTTGCAGCCGCAACTCCAGAGAAGTTTTTGCATTTCTAGAGCATTCATGCGACCGCAGGATATGTCTTCAAATGAGAAAAACGCAAATTTTTAATTAAGGGTGTTTTGGTCCTTTCATGTTAAAAAAATTGCTAATTAGGTTTAAATTACGATTAAGGAGAGAAATGAGGCACTTTTTGATATCTGGACTGGGAGAAGAGGCTGAGGAGGCTTTGGATGAAGATTGGATTGATCATCTAGAGTTCTTTTCTTTTCTTTTTAGTTTTAGTTTATGTTAATTTCATGTTTATGGATTTCTTAATGATAAACATGAACTAAATTTCTGTTTAGGTTTTTAATTGACTCTCTTGAAACTCTATTATGATTTAATGTATTTATCTATTTCTTCTTCATCTGAAATCTATTCAGTTTGTGTTTATTGTGTATGTGATTGATTGACCAACTTTTACATACGAATTATGAATTTGAATCAAAATCTGAAAAGTGAGATTTGAATATGCTAAAATTGAATAGACATAGATTTCAATTTAGAACGAGAGTATCAAATTGGTTTATGTGATTTATGGATGTGTTCATTGCTTCCTATTGTTTGAATTAACCATAGAAATATAAGGAATTCACAGTAGGTCGAGTTTTCTATTTCTTAACTCGAATAGTTAACACTTTTGCATGCCTATCATTTCAATGAGAAGAACTTCAGTAGTAATTGAATTAAAGAATAATAGATTGGATAGTAGAGAAGATTAGGATTCCTAATTATTTTACAGTGAATTTAATCATTGTGTTCTTGTTATTATTTGATTTCTGCAGTTTTTATTTATTTCTATTTTCTTGTTTTAAAAATTCACAAATCTAGTTTTCATTAGTCAAATAGAAACTAAAAATTAATTATTTGGTAATTGATAAATCAGTCTCCGTGGGAACGATATCGGTCTTACCGGAATAAACTACAAAAGCGATTGCGTATACTATGGACAACAACATTGGTTTGCCATTGAGGCTTCCATTTCTAGTTGGACCCTCACTGTTTACGATTCGGACAACTCGGTGATTAGTGACGCAAAGCTGGAGGAAATTATGAATCCATGGTGCTTTTTGCTTCCTTCACTGTTAATGCAGAGTAAATTGTTTACTGATAGCTTGATGTTGAAGATTCCATCAGCAGGAAAGAGGCCGCATCAGTTCACATGGTGTCGCAAACAGAAACACGAGCTTACTCAGTCAAAGAGAAGGTAACAAACATCATCTTCATACTAAATTTGTTTCTCACTAAAATTATAGTAATGTACACTTAAAGTTTACTTTTTTTTTTTACAGTGGGGATTATGGTGTGTATGCTGTCAAGAATATTGAGCAACTAATGGTCGGCCTTCCATTGGAAACTATCTACAATGAAAATATGGAGGTGTTTAGGAACAAGTGGACCACAGACGTTTGGTATCAAAATTTGTTACCTTGATGGTTGTATATAAACATGGTCTTTAATTGTGCAGTTTTTTGTTCCCATTTTTTTGTAACTTACATATGTCTGTTATCGAGTTCATATCGAACATTATTGAACTAATATCCAGCTTCAATAGAGCAATATCATTTTCATAACCATAAGTCTTTTGTTATCGAACTAATATCAAGCCATATCGAACTACTATAGAGTTATGTCGAATCATTATCGAACTATTATCGAGTTATTTGAATTCAGTTTAGAAGCTAACAAACATATTATCGAGTTCATATCGAGCTACTATCGAGTTAATATTGAGCTACAATTGAGCTCATCGAGTTTACATCGAGCTTAACATAACTTTTAAGAAAAATCAAATAAAAAAGAAAGCAAAACAACATAGGTTATTAATACAACAAGACCAAAAGTGAAAAAAGAGTTTATAGCCTAGCTTTACATGTAGCCTTGTTGTGGCCAAGCCCACCACACATGCTACATTTGTGCTCTTTGCGAATGATTTCGCCACTCGATGGGTAGCGATTTTTCTTCCTTCTTCCCACCTTATTCTTATTCGGTCGACCAACTGGTTGTTTTTCAACAGGAACCCCAACTTGAATTTTCTCTATGTTCTCGGGAACTTCATAATCATCCTCATTGCCAGTTGGGTAAATTGTTTCTTGTAAGACTCCCTCCACATCTCAATAGTGTAATATGGTGAACACAGTGAGTAAATGTTGACACTGCGCAAGATGGTCGCAGCCACACCATGAACACAAGGGTAACCCATTATTTGAAATTGGCCACAGGAGCATGATTTGGTCATCAAATTCACCTCACCATCACCTTTTGGGTCTACCACATGAAATTTGAACTGTCCAAGAGGATGGACTTTCAAGTACCTTGCATCATCCGCAATGCCTGAGACATCTTTCTCATATATTGTTGCTAATTTGGATGTACACTTCTCTACCTCCTCACGACGCGCGACAAACCATGACTTAATTGTGAAACGAATGAATTCCACAAAAGTAGTGACTGGGAAGGTTCTTGCGTCTCTGGTTTTGTTGTTGAAACTTACAGCGTAGTTGCTTGTCATTACATTATATCGATACCCAGAAAAGTAAGCACGAGTCTACTTATCAAAGCCAATACCCTCGAGATATTGAGCTATGGCAGGATCCATTTGCTTTATATTATTGAAGAACCTGTGAAATTTTGACTTCCGAAATGCATATGCCGCATTCCACATCTCCTTTTGACAGTGATCGGTCTTGAACTTAGCGATTACGTTCATACTTATGTGATGGTAGCATGCGCCGTGGTAGGCATCAGGGAAGACCAACTCAAGAGCATGAATAATGCTAGCATGCCTGTCTGATACAAAAGACAGATTATTAGCAACTCCAATGGCTTCCTTCAATTTCATCTTGAAATACTTCCAAGAAGCATGATTCTCACTGTCAACAATCGCGAACGCAATTGGATAAATGTGGTTATTCGCATCCAATGCCACAACACACAACATGTGGCCACCGTACCTTGACTTCAAGAAAGTTCTGTCCATACATATAACATGACGACATGATGTAAATCCCCTTCTACAAACTCTGAGTGAGAAGAAACAGTAAAGAAAGCGATCGTCATCTGTGACAAAATCAGTTATTGTACCTGGATTCTTTTGCTGCAACATGTACAAGTAAGAAGGTAACTTGGAGTATGATTCTTCAGGTGGACCCCCTAACATAACCGAGTGCCTTCTCTCTGCATCTCCAAGCCTTCATATAACTCATATCGATCCCAAAATTATTCTTCATATCCTCCTTTATGTTGTTTGGTGGGTAGCCAATGCCATCAGTAGCATATTTGTTCTTGATAAGGTGCCCAATGACAGAAGGTGTTGCTTGACGGTGGTCTTTTTGTCGCAATTCTAGTGAGCAAGTATGTACACTATTATAAACAGTGATCTCAAACATCTCCGATCGCGCTACTTTTTTCCCTCTTATTCTCCAACCACAATCAGAATCCTTACAAGTGATATACAGCACATCAGTACCAGACTTCTTAACCATAAACTCAATATTATTCTTCATTGCGAAGAGAGCCGCTTTGGTTTTCAATTCCATCTTGTTCTCAAAAGTCTTCCCAAGATGTAATTCCCCCAACGCTACACCCGATGATGGCGATTCAGAACGACTAGAAGCCATGATATCTTCTTTTGTAAACATGGGAGCACTCTATTTTCTGTGATCTTCTGTTGAACATATTGGAATGTTCCCTGTATAGTTATATTCTGTTCCACCAAGACAACTAGAGTTGGTGCCAGGTGTTCGACGTCCTTGACTTGGTGGGTTCGCCCATGCAATATGACGTATTGGTAGTTCTTGTGCTTGTTCTACTTGAAAATGTTCAACTACTGGATCGTCATTCACTGAATTGTATCCTAAGTCCTCATTATGTTCAACTACTGGATTGTCATTCACATAGGGGTTGTACTCATACTGGTTGTCACTCAGATCACCAATAGGACATCCTAAAGTATTGGCTGCTCCCTCAGGTCCGGGAGTGGAATATGGGTCTGCAATGACAATCTTTTTAACAGGAGTGACACACAAGGCCAATCTTTCTTTAGATGTTACTCCTAAGAATGAATGGACACCAAGATCACTTTCAACATGAACGAGTGTAAATGGTTGGTCGCCGCATGTATAAGGAACCTCCAATTTCAACCCATACATCGGTTTATCAACTTTAAGTTCCTTGTGCAATATGTCAAGAAGTTGCAAGTACGTTACAGTATCCTCCATCAGTATCACCATGCATTGAGGGTCCTTGAAAATCCACTTATTCCCTTGTAATTCCCAAACACCATTGTAGGATACAAAAACATAGACAATAGAACATGCGTTGGAAAAAAAAACATTGAAATTGTCAAGAAAACCGTCATTTTTTCAGAAATTCATGAAAAAGAACATTATCGACCTTTATCGAGCTATCATTGAACTTTATCGAGCTAGCATCGAGCCTATAATCGAGCTCTTATCGAGTTAGTATCGAGCTACCATTTCATAAACCGAGCATAAAATCTAACCAAAACCTTCATCGAACCCTATCGAGCTCCTATCGAGCACATATCGAGAAACAACTACACTAAATATTCTAGGGTCCAATCGAACCCTTATCGAGTTGCCATCGAGCACAATCGAGCAACAAAACCTAAACCTATCGAGCTATAATCGAGCTCACATCGAGCTCATAAAAGACCTTCTTCTACATACCATCGAGCTCATATCGAACTATTATCGAGCTCCTATCGAGCAAAAAAGTTGTAGAAAACCCAGAAAAATGCAGATCGCAGAATCTCCCTAAAAAAACCCAAAAAACACACCAATATAGGCTCAAATCTGTTCAAAATAGCTAGAAAATGTAAACAAATAATACCCAACACATAAAATGTACAATCTTATTACCCATGATTTTTCTCCTCCAAAAACCCTCAAAATAGATATTGCATTTGATATTGACGACTTCACAGAGACAATGAAGATGACTAACAACGATTTTGACAAGAAAATCATACAAATCTGTAGGTTTTAGGGATGGTTTTGTGAGAATGAAAGAGAGAGAGGGAAGAGAGAGGAAGAGAAGGTTTTAGGATTTTTGATATAATGGGAGGAGTATTTGGGTGTGAGAGGAATGTTTAGCATCAAAATGAAAAGATTAATAATGCTAGGATTTTTTAGTAATATTATGCATTATTAAGTATTATTTGTGAAATTTACAAATACCAATATCTCTCCTCAAAATTGCAAATAAAAAATTAAATTGAATGATACAGCGTACAACTACATATACAATGACAAACCCAAAATAATCCCAATCTCCATACAAATTCAACAACTAATAAAAAAAATTGAAACAAAAAACTTTCCCCACCGAAAAAATTAATCCAAGAAAAGAAACAAAATAAGAAATTTCACATGCTATACAAAATGGAACCCCCAAAGGTTGTTCAAATACTATTACAACCCCAAAGATCAAAATTCCAAATTCAAATATCATTACATAAATATCCTACATAACTAATTCACCCTAAATTAAGAAGTAGACCAAAAACTAAATAAGAAAATTTTCAAAATTACCTCATATCTTCGTATGATACGCGACTGATAAGAAATTGCGTAGTGATTGTACCTACTTATCCAAAACACTTGCTTCTCAGTACAATTCTTTCTTAATTTTCTGAAGATATATTTAATCAACAAAAGAAAATAAATTTCAACTTTTATAATTAGGCGCATTGTTTAATTGAGGAAAGAGTTCACAAGCACAAATATAGAATACATGCTTCCCCATTATAGCCATCATGCACTTACCACTTTCAAGCAATTAGAATTCATAAAAAAAAGTCGCACAAGTGCAAGCATTCGAAACGCCCGCACCAAAGTCAATCTCCTATCTTTATATATAATAGTAAGAGTAATATTGAGCCTTTGACCCAATGACTATATACATATAATAGTATTTTAGTTTAGAAACTTTTTAGTTTTTTTTTGTCTTAAAAAACTGGGTAGCACAACGATAGAAGATTGTCTTAATCATAATTGTCCATTACAAAAATTTATCATTTTTCTTATTTCTATGTTTTTGAATAATATTTAGTTTATTTTGAGTTTATGTTTAGTTTTTTTTACATATATTTTGGGTTGATTTTTAATTGAGTATGTTATTAGTTTATTTTCAGTATATGTTTGGTATATTTTTAGTTTATTTTAGGTATACATTAAACCACTATGTGTCGCTTTAGATGAAATTCATCATCATGGCCTATTTTCTCAAGCTAGCATTTTTATTTTTTTTTATTTTGGGTTGATGGAGTGGATTAATGTTGAGTTGTTATAGTTTCTTTTTCGACACCATATTGCAGCAGGTTGATTTCTAGTTGATTTTCAGTTATTTTTTAGTTTATTTTAGGTATAAGTTCAGTTGTTTTATATTTTTAGTTTATTTTTGACATATTTTATAATGCAGTGATAAGTTTTTCAAGGTTTTTTATTTATTTATTTTGGGTTGATGCAATGAGTTAATATCTAATTGATTTGTAATTGCTTTTTCAATATTGTATTGACGTGAAGTTGTTGTCTAGTTGATTTTAAGTTGCATTTTCAATATTGTATTGTTGTGCGGTTGATGTCTGGTTGATACCGTAATTTTGTAATTATGAAACTTTAAAATCGTATTTTTGAAAACTTGAGTTATTAAAATTGAAAAAAAAAATAAGAATCATAAAAAACGTAAAAAGAAAATATAAAAAATGAGTATTTATGAAAAAACCAAAAAAAAAGAAGTCAGAAGGACCTCCAACTGGACTAATATAAATCTGAGTTGTTGTCTTTTGGGCCCACATTCCCTCCATGAGTCTTAAGTGAACTTACTTGTATTATTTTGATGTACCACCATTCTAAATGTACATATAATGATTTATACCATTATTATGTTTTATTTAATTTACACCACTTGGTAAACCACTACTAAATTGCTTTTATGATACACTAAAATATTTGTTCTGTTTTTTAATTGATCATGTAAGGGTTTAAGACTACTAATGGAAAAATATTTTTTATACTATACTGTTAGGAGGAAAATTAGGTTTTATTATAGTGCATTTATACAAAATTAATGGATCTAACAAAAAATCATTTCTATTTTGTGATAGTAGTTGGACTTATTTGTGCTCAAAGATTTTGTCTTTTGTTTATTGAAGTTTTTTCTAATTCTTTTTCGCTTGTGTTTTTTTTACTTTGAACAATAATTCAACTTATCAAAATTATCTGGGTATTAATTATTCTGATATGAAAAAAAAAATTATCCAATTTTTCGAGAGCATCTTTGCATGAACTTTGGTTAAACAATGAATTTTGTTGATTAGAGGAAATCTCTTTCCAATTTGTTCCATCTATCATCTGAACTGTGAATAATAATAAAGTTATTCCAACAAAAAATAAATGTATAGTAAACTAAAAAAGTGGTACAAATCTTTAATTATAGATTAAATGGTATTATTCATCTCCTAGAAAATATTTGGGGTAGTCCAACCCATTTGTGACACCAACTAGTTTCATTTCATTGTTACGTTGTAAAACATTTTTTCTATGAGATTTTTTTTTTTAATTTTTAGAAAAACGTACCTCATATTCAATTCTTCTTTTCATTTAAAAATTACAATTTACAATTTGTAAAAAATTATGAGTCATTGGTTGGGAAGACCCATCTCTTCTTTTGTGCATATTTTTGGGTTGAGTCAAATTTGTTTTGAAAGTAGTCATTGTTCATGATAGCTCTCTCTCCCTCTATACATACTTTTGTTTTTAAAGAAAAGTCTTTGACCGTGGGACATTTACGATGGGATGGTATCAAAATGTGTCACCATCAGCAAATTGGGTTCCATGAGATGAAAAAATGAACTCGTATTTAAGAGAATTTTGATTCAATTATTTAAAAAACGATATGTATTCTTACGTATGTTTCAAATATTTTTGTTATATTTACTTAGAAAACGGTATACACTACTAGTGTGTATCGGTATTTGTTTTAAAAAAAATTATTGCATTTACTCGAAAATGGCATATGTTCACAACATTGTATTTTTCTTTTAAAAATGACTGTAAAACTGATTAAAAAAAAAAGAGAAGTTTACATAAATATGGGTAAAATATATATAGTTTCTAAACTTATGGGTAAAAAAATAATTGTACAAATTATGGTAAGTTTTGGGAAAAAAATTTAAAATATGGTATTTTCTCTTCTCTCCTCACCTCACGATCTCCTCACCTCACGAACTCTATCTCTTCTCATTTCTTTCTTTTTCTTCCCCAATTCAATGGCCATCTCAGATTTTTTCCAGGGATCCTACCTCCGTTGCTGCCTCCGACGACGACGGCGACGAACTGATTTTCTTCTTCTTCTTCTTCTTCTTCTTCTTCTTCTTCTTCTTCTTCTTTCTTTCTTTCTTTTTTTTCTTTGTCTTCTTTCTTTCTTCTTCTTCTTCTTATTTGGTCTTTCTTATTCTTCTTTTTCTTTCTTCAAATCTAGTTTTCTTCTTTTTTACATCTGATTTTGAATTTCATATTTGATTTTTCTGGGTTTTTTTTTTCTTTCTAAATCTGTTTAAGTAACCAGGTACTTGACTTTATATTTGATTTTTCTGGGTTTTTTTTCTTCTCTAAATCTGTTTAAGTAACTAGGTACTTGACTTCATATTTGATTTGATTTAAGAAATATACTTAAGAAAAGTTGACTGCTATTATTTAGTGTAGACTATGGTAGTATAAGAAGCTAGGTAGTTGAATATTTTAGGGTACTTTTAACATATGAAAACTTAGGTTAGCTAATTAGTTTTTTTGGTTGAAAAGGGCAAAAGTTGTCAAAAGGTTCTTCTCTGTGATGTTTAGATCAATAGGTTTAGCAGCTAAATATTCATCAAAATAAGGTTCTAACATAAATATTTATGTGTTTATTGATTATTTAAAGAAATAGAACTAGAACGTTTGCTCAAAAAATGTATTGATAGGTTTACAAAATTTATTCAGAATACAAGTATAAGAAATAAAAAAACAAGCAAACAAAACTTTTGATTTTTCTGGTTTTTTTTTTCCAAATCTGTTTAAGTAACCAGGTACCATGACGCCTGAATCATTTTATTCATATCAGATTTTTTTTAGACCTAGGTGTAACCAGTTACAGTAGCGATTAATTTAGATTTTTTTGTTTAGATTTGATTTTGTTTTCACACCTGACTAAGTAACCAGGTACCATAGCAATTGGTTATGTTTTTTAGATTTGATTTTTTTTTTCAAACCTTGCTGTAACCAGTTACGATTATCAATTTAGATTTTTTAGTAATGTGGCAGTAACCGGTTACTACTATCAATTTTAACTGTCATGGCAAGTACTTGAGTGAATTGTAACTGGTTACTGACAAATTTGGAAGAAAAAAAAAACAGATCAGAATACATCCAGTAAAGAAGAAGAAGAAGAAAGTAACTGGTTACCCCTATTAAAATAACTGATTGATAACTAGTTACTGAGCCAAACCAGGTACCCTCCTTTTCCTTCTCTGACTCTTCTTCTTCTTCTTCTTCTTCTTTTTCTTCATATTCTGCTGGTTTCTCTTACAATTACATTCATTTCATTTCTAGCCCAAGCCTTACACTTACCAAAATTTCAGTTTGGTTTCTTAATTAAAGGCCAAGCAAGGCAACGTATTTTTTTATTTTCTGCCTACGAGATCGACATCTGCCTTGCTGCAATATTAACGATGCAAGAAGAAGAAGAAGAAATGTTCAACCTACGAGAAATACGAGATCAGGACCCGAAACCCCAACCCCAGATCCGCCGCCCTACTCGTCATCGACGTTCAAAACTACTTCTCCTCCATAGCCAATCTGATCCTCCCCAACCTCCTCGCCACCATTCATCTCTGCCGACGCGCCTCCATCCCCGTCATCTTCACCCACCATTGCCACAAGTCTCTCACCGACAACCCCGTCCTTGCCGAGTGGTGGAACGGCGACATCATCCTCGACGGAATTAAAATTTTCTTAAAGAAATAGTTACCGAAATAATAAAAATAATAATAATAAAAGACAAAAATTCCCTCACAAAAATACCCATATATAATAAATAAACTTATACAAAAAAATATGGGATACAGAACAAATATTTTGGTAAATATGGGAAAACAAAACCCATAAAAAAGTAAAACAACAAAAAAAGCCATAAAAAATGCACAAAAAAAAAAAGCCATATATATCAAAATTTATTAAATTTTCCCATATTTCATGTAAATTCCTCAAAAAAAAAAAGGGATAAATCCCCCCCGCAAAAAAAAATGATAGTTGGTTATTGTTGAAAACTTCAATACTTTTTATATAATTTTACCATCTTATTTTCTTTTCTTTAGAATTATGATTTTTTTTTTCTTTTCAAAACTTTATATTTTAAAGAGAAAATAGCATTTTTGTCCGCCGAACTATAACCACTATATAATCATGTCCCATGAATGATTCACGATGTTAAAATTTTACTCCGAACTATACACGTTACTGAAATATGAGACTTATGTTCAATTTTGTCATAAGTGGCTAACCAATTAATGATGTGACATTTTGTACGTTGATGTGGCAGTGTCATGTGTATAATAATTAACTATTTTTCCCCCTAAACTTTGATCACTACCAAATTGTGAATTTTTTATTAAAACGATTTTTTTTAAAGAAAATCTATTTTTTCTTAAAAATAATAATTAAATCCTTAAAAATAAAAAAAATCATTTAAAAAGATTAAAAAAAATAAACAATACTAAAAGTTTCAAATTAATTAAATAAATTTTCAAATATTCAAAAATTAAAAATCTAATTAATAACAAATAAATATTTTTTTTACCTTTTTTTACAATATAAAATAAATATATCTTAAAATAAGAATTTAAAAAAATCCTAAAGCGGGCCTGTTTGGTATTGTTTTCTGTTTTTTGTTTTCAAAATTATGTTCTCAGAAATGAGAACAGAAAACTGTTTTTGTAGTTTTTAAAAAACAAGAGGTGTTTGGTTAATATTTTCTAAAAACATTTTTTTAGTTTTATTTTTTTAAAATCTTAAATAAAAAATTAACAAATATATTTACAAATAGAAAAATATTTTAAAAGCTTGCAATAAATAATGAGATAAAATAATTTAAAAGAAAAAATGATGAAAAATAAGAAGTGAGAAAATTTGAGAACAACAGAAAACAACTTTTCCTTGTTCTCAAAATTTTCTGTTTTTTGTAACTTTGTTTTTAAAAATTGTTTTCTGAAAACAATGCCAAACACCCACACTTGTTTTCAAAAAACAGTTTTTAGCTTTTAAAAACAAAAAACAGTTTTGTAGTTAAGGTGCCAAACACCCCCAAAGTTTTTTCTCATTTGTCTTCCTCTTTTTAAATTAAAAGTTTTTTTTATTTGTTTAAGTCTTTCGTCCTCCTCTTTAATTAAAAGTTTTTTCTTGGTTTTAGTATTTATTTAAAATTTTCATTCTAAAATAGCTTTATTTTATATTGTAAAAGAAAAAAGTAAAAAATAGTTATTTGTTATTAATTATATTTTTTAATTTTTTTAAGGATTTAATTAATATTTTTTAAGAAAAACAATTATATATATTTTTAATAAAAATGACACAATTTGGTAGCAGTCAAAGTTCGGGGGCAAAATTATTAATTATTATACACATGACACAGCTACATCAATAGATAAAATATCACATCAACAATTTATTAGCCATCTAGGATGAAATTTAACAAAAGTCTCATATTTCAGTAACGTGTATAGTTTGACGGAAATTTTTAATATCGTGAATCATTCGAGAAGCACGATCATATAATAGTCATAGTTTGAAAGGCAAAAATATTATTTATTCTATTTTAAATATGATATCAAATAAATATGAGATATATATCAATACATGCTTTTAAAAATGGTATCAAAGAGAGTTAATAGTGTCATCATCACTAATCCATTGTTTGTTTAGAAATCTAGAGGGATTACATATAAAATAGAAATAAAATCTGACCCAAGCTTTTTTGATGATGGACATCCAAAAAGTTAAAAATCTTGCGAGAGAGTTAATAATTTCAATTTTATTACGTCTAATGAAATTTGATCATTGGCTACCAAAAAAATCATAATAGATTTATCTCTTGCCGTTATGCAATCAATCTTACCTAAGGTAAATTACTCATTCCTTGTTTGTAATATTATACTATGACATACAAATAACTTAGAGAAATTTACACTATACACTATAATTGTCATAAAAATATCAATTTTCCGGTATAACATAATTTTTTACATTTATACGGTATGATGCAATTTCTTACATTTTACGGTGTGTATTCGATGGAGTGAACGCTTAAACATGGCTAGACATGAAGCTTATTCATTGGCGTCATCTTCTTCATCAGTGTCAAAGAACTCCAAAAGTAGGTTGTATTGCATCTTGCTACAATTGTATACAAAAGAGCAGCGCTGATGAGCATTCGAGATTGAAGGTTGATGGGTTCACCATAGATGAACGCGACCATGATCGAAGGAGATGCAAATGGTGATTTACTTATAAAACAGAGCAGCTCTGACAAGTGTATGCAAGATACGAGAGGATGAGAGGCTCCAGCTACTGTTTTACCGTCGACGAATAAGGCCAAGATAAAGAAAAGCGCCCACCAAGTTGGACAAAGGTGACGACGTGAGTATTTGCTTAGAGCTATGGTGGCATCCTCTAAGAGCTCGTCTATAATTGTACTGGGCTATGGGGAAGAGATTTTGGTTTTAGATGGTGAGGCTTCAGCATCAACTAATTTATACATATATATATATATATTTATTATTATCAAGCATAACCGAAAAAATTGAAAGACTAGTCTTGAAGAGTACATAGAAATTTAGAATATGTGTTAAGAGTAATATACTTTATTCAGCTACCCATGTGACCAAATTAAAATGGTTGACTTATGTGGATTGATAACATTGGTTCATTTATTGGTATGGCATGTTGATGTTATGATTGGTTAAATACAAATGATAAGTGTAAAAGTACAGCAAGGTATAAGCACTTAGTAGAGTTCACATAATGAATGTGTGAATTTGAGTTTCAATTGTAGGCACTGATAAAATGCAAATTTGGATCCGAAGTGATACATGAGAGTATCTAAGGGTTCCCAAAAAGTTTGGTGGCCTTTAGAGCAATTTCATGACCTTTGGAAGTGTCCAAAGTCAGAGAGGGTGTCGATATGTCGCCATCCAAGAGACGAGACATCGCCTGAAAGCTAGGGTCGCATACTGTATTACGTGAAATATCGTAAATGCTCTAAATGACGTGTTTTTCAAGTTTAATTCTATTGGTTAGACATAATGACGGTGCCTACTTTATAAAATGGTCAAAATAGTGTTTTGGGAGACTTGATCACTCTCTCCAATCTCTCTTTACCCTTTCTCTTTCTCTAGCTCCAAGAATCTCTAAGTTTTTTCCAAGAACTCTCCAGGAAAGTGCTTGACTTTGAGAGTTGAAGGCTTGTTCAATCTCAATCCTCATTTCCTCAAGAGAAGGCCTCAAGCATCAATGGTGGCTGAGAAATAGAGTAATAGGACAACGTTATGCAACATGTATAAGTCTTGGTTTGTGTTTGGTTTGCTCAAGGATTGGCTCAAAGTGGTGATCTTGCCTAGGGTTTTGAAGCTTCATCAAAGTTGAAGACCATTGTTCTACTTGGGTTTGCATGTTCTTTCTCAATCTTTTTTAAGTCTCTGTGAATCCAAATTTTGTGTAGATTCTATTTCTTGTGGTGGTGTTATCTCACTCTCCCCCAACAATTTACAGATTGGTTTGGTCCGGATTGTCATTTTTTTTTAAAACCAAACCAGTATAGCAGTTTTTTGAAAATGCAAAACCAAACCAGACCAATAAAATGCTCAAAACCAAACCAAACCAATCCACTTAAGAACGGATTGGTTTGGTTCGGAACCACGGTTTGGACTTCAGTGTTGGTTGGATTAAACTTTTCAACTTTCATATCTCAATCAAACCTAAAAATCATTAAATTATGATAACTTAACTCACAACTTCATTCCACAAACTTATTAAAAAAATTAAAAATCAGCAATATAATATAACAATATACTAAACTAACAATCCCAATATATATTATATGCATTATCCAACATAACATATAAAAAAATGCACATTAAAAAATTATATATAGCTTATTATGTATTAGCTTCTCCTTTTTTCAACTCTATACAATTTTTTTTGTTCAAACATTCTTCATAAATACTACCACATCACAAGAAGTCATTAAAAAAATAGGGAAAATATTATTTTGACCCTTGTATTTTTCCCGAATACGCAATCGGCCCTTGTGTTTTGTTAAATGATAATTCAGACCTGTGTTTTGCAAAATCGATCAAAATAGTACCCTAGACCCGATTTTAGTCAAAATATTTTCAATTGTAAGATCAATTATTGGGTCATTAATGATGCGATGGGTTCAGAGAAGCATAGAAAGTGGCCGATGAGCTGAGAATGAAAGATTATATTTGAAATTCTTTTGACCAAAATTGAGTTTAAGATACTATTTTGATCCATTTTGTAAAATACGAGGTCTGAATTGTCATTTAACAAAACACAAGGGCCAAACTGGTATTTTCTCTTAAAAAAACTTGAAAATGAAACATTTATTATCAAATAATATTATTATATAAATATCTACAATATTAGAGTACATGGATATATATTTATATATGTATATACTAGATACAAACATCGTGCAATGCATACTTGTTTAGTTTTATTTATAGAATTTATTTATTATGTTTATTAAATTTGTATCGTTGTAATATAAATTTCAAATAAATAAGCAATATTATATACAAAAGAATGACATAAACATATTAAATGAAAAATTAAACCAAAACAATATTTATGATTTTTTTAAATATATATAATATATTAACTTTTTTAATTTTTAATAAAAATTAAGATTATGTATTATTTATTATTATAATGATATTTTATAATATTTAAATTTATATTAATATAAGTATTAAATATCTAGTCTTGTATTAAATATTATAATAATAATAATTTATAATATTTAAATTCATTTTAATATAATTAGTAAAAAATTAGGATTATATATATTATCATAATAATGTTTTATAACATTTAAATTTATATTAATATAGTTATTAAATAGCTAGTCTTGTATTATATATTATTATTATATTTTATAATACTTGAATTTGAATTTATATTAATATAATTATTATATATGTAGTTTTGTATTAAATATTATTATAATAATGATATTTTATAATATTTGAATTTATAATAATAAAATTGATAAATATCTATTTTTAATTTATTTTTAAAGTTGTATTCCGTTAAATATTTATAATATTCCATTAAAGTTAACAAAATAAATCGTTAAAATCCAGACTTTTTATATAGAAGAGATATGTTTCTAAGAATTAATAAATGAAACAAAAATTTAAAACATATTACATATGTATGGTGACCTCACATGGTAACCATCAAGATTCATAAATTAATATATAGGTTATATTATATGATTAATATATAGCTTAGTATATATTATATTATATTATATTTACGGTAACCTCAATTTATAACTTTATATATAATAAACTTATAGTTTAATATTTATCATGCATGCACTTGCATCAAAGAAGATAAACCAAACATACAATGTGATATATATTCTCTTATATTTTTTAATCATAGACTGATGCACTACATGTCGTTCATCTATATGTTATCGTTTATTAATTGCTTTACAGGCAGTCATTTTGTCATTTACTTGTTATTGTCATTTATTTCATTTTACATTTGGAATCTGAAAGTGAATGATACAAAGTATTGTGTTCTTTAATCTCTATAGTACACATACAAATATATCTACATATATATAGAGTGAGAAAAAAAAAAGTGTTAGGAAATGAGCTAATCACGGATTATATTTACTAATCCTCATTCTAGAAAAATGCATTGTTGTCATTGAACCGTTAGAGAGGAGTGATCCCTGGAATAACAAACTATGTCAAAAGTTTGTTAGGAATATTTCTTCTGTAATTCTGTGTAAAAGTATTTTCCCTGTATTTTTCAATTGTACTAGAATGTACCAGCCATTTTATATATAAAAGGAATCAGCTAGCACCACGTTTTTGGTGAGCTGAGCATTACAATCATTGTGTGTCTTTTCTTTTCTTCTCTGATATTCTCATAATTCAATCTTGGCCCATTCTCAGACGCGTGTCTTCAATGGATGACAATAGCACACAAGCATCATTCGACAATAATGGAGCAGACCAGCAACAACAGCAGTCTGTGCCTAGTCCAGTTACTCAGACTCCAGCCGTACTCACTCCTCAGGTAGGGAGTACCTTAACTCAACCATTTGCTCTTAAGCTTGATAGAAATAATTACTCTCTGTGGAAGAATGTAGTCTCTGCTATAGTTTGAGGTCATCGCCTCGATGGATATCTCATAGGTGCCAAAGGCAGACCCGATGAGTTCCTTCCAAACGAAAATGTTGCAGGAGATCCGACTCCTCTCCCAAATCCAGCGTTTGAAACCTGGATAGTGCAGGACCAACTTCTTCTTGGCTGGCTTTATGGTTCGATGTCTGAAGGCATAGCCATGGAGGTGATGGGGTGCGTTTCCTCTGCAGATCTCTGGAGTTCACTTGAAACCCTGTTTGGATCTCATTCCAAAGCAAAAATGGATGAGTATCGTACCAAAATCCAAACCACACGAAAAGGAAGTATGAATATGACTGAATATCTTCGACAGAAGCGTCAATGGGTGGACTTTATAACTCTCGCTGGAGATCCATATCCTGAGAAATTGTTGGTATCTAATGTTCTCTCTGGTTTGGATATAGAATATTTACCTATTGTTCTTTAGGTTGAAGCACGTGGATCCACCTCTTGGCAGGAGCTACAAGATATTTTACTTAGCTTTGACAGCAAATTTGAGAGGCTCAGTGCCATCTCTGGAACAAACAAGACACCTGCCACTGAATCTTGGCCAACACTGTCAGTTAATCTTGCTGCTTCTCGGTCATCTGGCTTTCAAGGAGGCCGAGGCTCAAATTATAATCCATCTGGAGGTCATGGAAATTCTAGAAACTATAGAGGTGGCACTAGAAATCAAGGAAGGGGCCAGGGTGGTCGCAGTGGAAGCAGCTCAAAGCCCACATGCCAAGTTTGTGGCCAATATGGCCACTTAGCTGCTATTTGCTATAATAAGTACGATGAACAATTCATGGGATCACCACCACAGGGTGCTGGCTCACACAACCCCAACAAGGGACATCAAGGAGCAACTGCCTTCATTGCTTCACCAGAAATGGTGGATGATGTAGCATGGTATGCAGATAGTGTAGCTACAAACCATGTGACATCTGATGTTGGCACTATGACTCACAAAACTGAATATCATGGTAAGGAACAACTCATAGTTGGTAATGGAAACAAGCTTTCAATTCATCACATTGGTAGTAGCTTCCTAAACTCTAATGATGATAACACACTTGTGCTTAGAGATGTCTTACATGCTCCTCATATTGCTAAGAATTTAGTCAGTATTTCTAGACTAACTCGAGACAATAATGTCTCTGTTGAATTTTTCCCCACTTGTTGTGTTGTGAAGGACATGGGAACAAGGAGAGCTCTTCTTCAAGGGACACTCAAAGAAGGTCTATACCAGCTGGGCAGCCACAACCGCGAGTCTCACCATCACCAAACTCCTCTGCCATCCTCTGAAGTCTATTTAGTTTCTAGTCTAGTTTCAAAAAAAAAAAAGAGCCAGCATGTTGCTGAGTCTCAGTCTAGTTCAATCAAGGATAAGTGGCATAGGAGATTAGGCCACCCATCCAATCGAGTCTTACAACTTGTGTTAAATCGTGTTAATGTAAAGCCTCTTTCAATCAATGAGAAATCCTCTTTTTGTGAAGCATGTCAATTTGGAAAGGCCCATGCCTTACCTTACTCCTTGAGCAATAGTAGAGCTACACATATACTTGATCTTATCCACACTGATGTATGGGGACCTGCACCTGTATTATCCAATACAAACTATAGGTTCTACATTCACTTTGTAGATGGCCATAGCCGTTTTACCTGGATATATCCTCTCAAAACTAAGGCTGATGCAAATTATGCCTTTCTTCAGTTCAAAACCTGTGTAGAAAACCAGTTTGACCGTAAAATTAAAGCTCTTAGAACTGACTGGGGAAGGGGGGGGGGGGGGGGGGGGGAGAATTTCAGACCTTTGCAAAATGTGTCACCGAAAATGGCATAGATTTTCAACATTCATGCCCACATACATCAGCTCAAAATGGTAGGGCAGAGAGAAAACATAGGCACATTGTTGAGATGGGGTTAACACTACTTGCTCAAGCCTACATGCCACTCAAATACTAGTGGGATGCATTTCAAAATTCTGTTTACCTCATTAACCGATTGCCTTCCATAGTACTCAAAAACCAGTCTCCCTATGAAGTTCTATACTCTAAGATACCAAACTATAACTTTCTCAGAGTTTTTGGAGTTGCTTGCTACCCTTGTATTCGGCCCTATCAAACACACAAGTTTCAATTCCACTCAGTTAAGTGTATTAATTTGGGCTATAGTGATAGCTACAAGGGTTACAAGTGTCTTAGCACAACTGGTAGATTGTATATATCCAGGAATGTAATCTTCAATGAGAGTGATTTTCCCTTTAAATCTGGATTTCTAAATACTCACAAAGTGGAACAACAAGTCTCAGTCATTGTCCCATCTTGGTCAGCCACGTTTCCCTTTTCACAATCCTTTCAACAAAACGTTTCAGCAAACACAAATCCTTCGCACCACTCTAATAATCAAGCTGGTATAGATAATATCGAACAGTCCTTTGAAGGGAGCTCATCCAGATCAAATCAGGTAGTTGACACTGAACCTGAACTATCTCATCAAAGTCTAGATATACTGCCTAATATTGTTCAGGAAGGTACTGCAGAATCCAGCAGTCATCACAGTAATAATGAATCAGAAAACCAACAGGAAAGAACCATTACTTTAGCCCCTACTCATCCCATGATGACAAGAGCAAAATCAGGCATCTTCAAACCTAAAGTTTATATGGGTCGAGCAACTTGGTGTGATGATGGTGAAGAACCAAACACAGTTGAAGAGGCTCTGCGACATGATGGTTGGAACAAGGCTATGAACACTGAAATTGTGGCACTGAAGAAAAATAAAACTTGGGTTCTTGTACCAAGACGACATGGTATGAACATAGTTGGAAACACATGGGTGTTCAAAGTGAAAAGAAATTCAGATGGCACTGTTGAGAGACTCAAAGCACGGCTTGTTGCTGAAGGCTTTAATCAAAGGCCAAGTATTGAATTTGGTGAAACCTCTAGTCCGGTTATTAAACCATCAATAGTGAGAATCATCCTCACAATAGTTGTCACAAAAGGTTAGGATATATGTCAGTTCACTACAAGAATTTTAGCCTAATATAACACCTAAAAATCACAATTTTAAAAAAACGCTATGGTTAAATAGAAAAATCAGGCGCGCTCTTGGTACAGTAAATTTTAAAGCCCGCCACTAGCTTTTTCGTCTCCCCCTCTAATATTCTATTAGCCCTAAAGTATCTCTCTCTCTCTCTCTTGTATCTTTTTCTTCGCAAATCAACCCTAACCGCGTTCCCCTCTCTGTCTCTTTTTCTCTCCCTCTAAAAATAGCCACACACACTCCACTCTCTTGCCTTCTCTCAATCTCTCGTTCATCCTACTCACAGTGACTCTCTCTTTCGCTCTCTCTGGTTTGGAACCATCGTTCACCGACCTCTCTCTCTCATTCTCTTTCAGATGTGGGTGCTAAGGATCAATGATGAAGGGTCCCAGGAAAGGGCTTTGGGACGATGATGAAAAGATGCAACAAGGGGCGAAGCAGATGCTCCCCAAAGTGCTTTGACCCTTTCTTCTCCCTAGTGCGAACCAGAGGCCTTTCCTCCATGGGCGATGGGCAACCGAGTCTGTCCATTATGTGAAGTAAGGTAACTTTAACCCATTTTTTTAATTTATGATATATGAAGTATGATTTATATGTAAACTAAGGTAACTGAGCCTGTCGATTTTGATTTTTTTTTTGGTGTTGATTTATGGATTTGAAAGTTTAACGGCGCCATTCACAAGGGTATGCCCCACAAGTTCTACCATGGCCGAATTGGGCGTGTCTGGAACATCACCAAGCGCGCTATTGGTGTGGAGGTTAATAAGCAGGTTGGGAACCGCATCATTAAGAAGAGGATTCATGTTCGTGTGGAGCATGTCCAGCCCTCTAGATGCACTGAGGAGTTCAAAAACAGAAAGTTAAGGAACGATAAGCTCAAGGCCGAGGCCAAGTTGAAGGGTGAGGCCATCAGCACCAAGAGGTAGCCAGAGGGTCCCAAGCCAGGTTTCATGGTCGAAGGAGCTCAGTTGGAAACTGTCACCCCCATTCCTTATGATGTTGTCAACGATCTCAAGGGTGGTTATTAGATCTTTTTATGTATTATTTTTTCTTCTCAATGTTCTGTTCTGTTCTGTTCTGTTCTTGTCTAGTTTTTGATTTTGTTTTCAAGACTACCAATGGAAACATTTCCTTAATTAGTTCAAGTACTCGAAGCCGTTGTTAGTTTTCATATTTTGAATACTATTCTAAGTACAATTTTGTTTTAAAAAATTTCTGTGCTATTTTTGTTGTGTACAGAAATATTCCAAGAGTCCAAGATTTTCGATTTATGAAAGACAAAAAGCAAGAGGCATTCTCATCTTTCATGCACTACAAATCTTATCTTTCACGCAAGGCACATAACCTCACGACACCAGGTCTTCAAGGCAGCTCACCTCACTAGTCATGGCATCAATTCGGAAGGACACCTCAAAGCTTCTCAAAAGCCAGATGGCAGCAAGCAGTAGGCACAACACCTCAGTATCTCATGGCATCAGGTCTTCATTTATTAAGATTTTTTTTGAATAAATTTCTGAAGTCAACTCTATATTCGCTCAGGTATATACATGTAATACTATTTCTGAGATATACTTTTATGAGTTACATCTGTCTATAGAGTTGAGCGAATATAGATATACTGTAATACTGAGCTTAAACCTCCTCCCTGAGCTTCATTGTCTATAGAGTTGAGCGAAAATTTCTGAAGTCAACTCTATATTCGCTCAGGTAAAACTTATTTTCCTAATTTCATTACTTTAAAATGTAGTTTTATTTTATGAATAACATTGAACCTAGTAGCCATTGCTTGATTGTTCTGTTGTTGTATATAATTATTGCTGCTTGTTGTGGAAGCACCACTCAGATATTAAGTGATATTATGCAATAAGCACCACTCAGAAGCTTCGATCATGTTTTTTTATTTTTTTTATTTGTCATATGTCTAACAAGTTTTTTCCACTATTGATACATGTACAAGTGTGCAAATTTGTAGGTTGAGTATGAGCTATCTAATAAAGAAGCAGTTATATCAAAGATAAAATACAGTCTATTAGATTCACTAAACTAACATACATACAATTTAAATTTGCAATGCAGCTAAAGCCAGTACAAAAAAGATGAGCTATCAATGAAATGAAATACAGTCTATTAGTCTCTTGTCACTCTCTTTGGTTGAGCCGCTGAAGCACACATGATGATGCCCCTGCTGAAGCAAGAACCCAAGCAACCCAGCTGCTCAAGAAGCCGTTTGTCTGTGAGTTTTCTTTTCTTTTGATGTTTTTAGATTTTAGTTTAATATCAAGAAACATTTTGAATATATCAATACATATATTTGTTTGTGTTGGAATTGTTTCTAATGGAGAGGATATAGTGAGAAAAATTAGAGAGGTTGTAAGCATTAGAATACAAGAAAGACCAAAGATCTTTTATGTGTTAAGAGAGAAACTTTTGAGAGCACCAATGTTGTTATATACATATGCAGCTAATGATGTTGGGTATTATGGTCTTGCAGCTAAGCTTCTATGGAGGGGTGCTGAGTGTTGGAATGAGTGTTTAAAGCTTTTGGGCGTTGCTGAAGCAGCAGAAGCATCAATGGATTCTCTCTCTCTATATATATTTATATAACTGCAGTTGTCTCAACTTATTTCTATATTCTATTCCATATTTGTCATTTGTGAAATGTTCTGTTTTAACTAGTGTGAAGTATATGGTTGTTGTTGATGAAAGGAATGCACTAGTACATAATGGAAAACTAGGCGAATAATGCATTTACAATAATGGAAAACATTATTGTATTTGAGTATACAATATTGTTTTTTGAAAGGTCAAAAGGGTTCTGTAGCATATGATGCAAAATTAAGTAAAAAAATATTGAAGTATTGTGTGTTGATGATGCTGCTGTGATGATATGTGTATGCGTGTATATAATCTTGCTCCATGGGTTCTAGTTTTTTTTTTGTCAAGGTGGTTTCAAACTTGTTTAACTATTGACAAGTATTAGTTGCAAAAAAAGTTGCACCATTTCAACTTTAAATCTCAAATAAGATTTTGTATCTTTCAAAAATTTAATTGGACTTATAAAACTAATTAAAATAAGTTTGTTGTTGTACCTTTATTCTTCAGTTATCGTTTCCTCAGCTCAATAACCTTTTGCAAAAGTATTGGATCCAAATTCAACTACTTTAGCTACTTAAAACAATTATTCGAATTTTCTAAAATACAAGTGTTTATTCAAGCCATTGGTACTGACTGTTGGCATGTGAATTAGTTTTATAGTCTCTTTCTCTATCTCACTCTCCTCTATAATATATATTTATATTTTGTTAAGAATAGAGAATCATTCAATATATAGCTGCAAGCAAGCCTGAAAATTTAATTGATTATGAGAAAATAGTTGTTCTTCTAACAACTTGATATACTTTGGCCATGTTTGTGACTGATAATGATTTCTTAATCATACCTATGCACCAGGTGCATGAAATGGAAATTATTTCAGTTGTCCAAGAAGCTCAAAAGGATAACCTCAGAAGTTTTAATGATTACATGTTGAAAGTGTTGGAGGTTAGTATGACACACGGGATATGCAGAATGTTGCCCTAATCAATCAATGATATTGTGAGCGCATACGTGATGAATAATATTTGGTTATTAATCTAATATATTTTAAATTCTTTTGATGTTTTATAAGGTGTTTATATCATTGAGCTGAATAATGAACAAATTATAGATAGATTATGTGTGCATAAATATATTCTATGCAGTGATTATCATTGTTGTTGAGCTTTGATCTTGATGGATTTTAAATTTTAATGCTCTGTAGGAGGATTGTTAAATAGAAAAATGAGATAGTCTTCAACGCTTGAGTCAAATTTCCACATTACCTAGAACCAACATGATAGTTAGCAGTCGTGGGGTGCTTGCTCTGGTCAGATAATATCGATGACTTCTAGCCCTCAAGCTTCATCTGGTGCTTCTAGCATGCAGCTTGTACCTCTTGCTAACAATCCTATCCTTGAGAAAAAGGCAGCTGTCTATGCTGAAGTTGTAAAGAATCTGAATGATGCAAGAGAACGTGGATTACCATTTAAAGTAAGTTGAAACAATTTTTTCCCTGTGTTCAATCGATCTTATTATATATTTGATTCCTACCATTAAATGAAAGGCATTTAATCTTTAGTGGATTGTTAATTTTAGTTTTTTGACAAATGACTGAGTTGCAATTTTGAATTGTGAAGTTTTAGTTTTTTGACAAATTACTAAGTTGCTGCTTTAAATTCTATTTTCACTTTATGAAAAAGACACCTTAACGGAGTGATGCTTTAGAGATTGTTGTCAAGTTTTGTTTATGCTGAGTGAGATAAGTACCTATCTAATGGTTGTTGTTAGCATGCGATAGCTTTCAAGGGTGCTTATGTCTTTAATTATTGGTGCAAGGCGCCATCTTGAGCGGGGTCATGAAAAATATGTAGTGGATACTATCCAAAGTCATCCTGCCCAGGTAATAACTTAATATTCTACCATGACAGTTTATTGCTACTTAGCAGGATTTTAATATTTTGGGAATGATTTTTACAATGATGCTTAGTGTAGCCTAGATTCTAGTAATTTTGTAGCTTTATTGATCCTTACTTGCTCATGTCTTATGCTCAAATTTTTTCTTCTGCTATTGTGTTTTACATTGATTTAGGGAACTTGCTATTTTGATATATTTCTGATTGTTTTACTTTTTTCTGGTCTTCTTCTTCTAATGTCATAATGTGCTCATACTACTTGGGCAGTAGCACTTTTTTGGACTTCCGAACCTTTCCTTTTAGTGCCAAGGCATTTTTCTTTTTCATTTTTGGGTGATTAAAAAGTATGGTGGCAGAGGGTGATGACTACTAGCATTCTTTAATTTAAGATATTTTAGTAGAATACAATATGATGACACTTGGCTGAACACGAAGAAATTGAACCTAAGTGCTTGGTTTATTTATAGTAAAAAGGTTTCATGATTGGAATTGGTTTATTCATATACCCTTTTCAAGGGTCCCTAAAGCCACTGAACTGATATTCTATATTACAGTAGAGTTTTCAAGGGTCCCTGAAGATAGTATTTGGAAATATACAATAAAAATGGCAAATTCGTTACTCTTGTTATTTGGAACTTTATATTTGATTTAATTCTAGTTCATGTGTCTATGCTATTGGGTTTTCTTTATAAATTAGTTGTTGTATTGTTTATATATATATTTATATGTTTGGTTGGTGTATCATTTGCATTTTCATTTCATAATTATAAAGTGTTTGAGCTAACTTTTCTAATGAGTATTTTACGAAGCATAAATCTTCAATATTTCATGCCTATGTGCTGTAGTTAGTGTAATTGCGTGGCCATCTTATAAAGTCGTAATGAGGTTATTAACTTTCTTTCTTTTTGTACTCTTTAAGTTTACTATTAACTAAGTTTAAGCATTAATTATTTAAACTCTTGTGTAGCTAAGCAAATCAACCTCACAACAAAGACAAGTGCACAATTGAATGGATGATGAATTGGAGGGTGGAGCAAGCTTCATGGTTTACTTTTTGTGTATCTTATTATGTTTCTGTTTTTTACTTTTGAAGCAAAAGATGTGCAAGACTATAGAATTTTATTATGTATGCTTTCAAACTCAAGTTAGAACTATGAACTTTTGAAGTGGACAGTGTCATGGTTTGAAGTAGTTCGTCTTCAAATGTAAAAATACTCATGGTTTATCATATATATTGAATATTTTAGATTTTTTGATCTATTTAATATTACACTTGTGAGCAATTGTGATTTTTTAAAATAAAAATACAATAATAAAAACTTTTTACAATAATTAAAAATGCACACTACAAAATAACAAAATGTTATTACTGGGAGAATTTACAATAATTATGGTTTTTTTGTATAATATATTATAATTGGGACAAAAAGTTATGATTTATATAATAGAATGAACTAAAAATGTTATAAAATGATCAAATATAACAATTTTCATAACAATTGGAAAGTGTTATGCATAAAGTATAAGATTAAACTTCAAATTTATAACTAAGTATTTTAACTAAATGTTATTATTTGAATATTATAGCAACTAAAAATGTGTTATTGAATAGTTTAAGATAACATTGAGCATAACATTTGAATACTGTTATAGAAAAGATAGGACTTTTAATAACAGGGGCTATGTTAGCATTTTCAGAAGCGTTATCAATACTCCCGGTTAGCATTTTTTAAGTGTTATGAATACTGTTTTTTCTTATAGTGGTTAGATGTGAATAATGCTTTCCTAAATGAAAAACTTGAGGGGGATTTTTTTATGATCCAACCACAAGGATTCGTTGATGAGTCTAAACCTGATTTTGTGTGCAAATTGAACAAATCCCTTTATGGTTTAAGGCAGGCACCTCGGGCATGGTATGATCAACTAAAGTCCACGCTTACACGCTGGAATTTTCAGAACTCAAAGGCTGATTCCTCTTTATTCTTTTATAAAACATGTACTCTAATTATCATGGTACTTATTTATGTGGATGACATAATAGTCACAGGGAATGACTTGAAGAAATTGCAGGATTTCACCACTCAATTGAACAACATTTTCTCTCTCAAAGATCTTGGGCCACTTCATTATTTTCTCGGTATAGAGGTTCACAGAGATGAAACAGGCCTTTATCTCAGCCAAGCCAAATATATCAAAGAATTACTCACAAGAACAGAGATGTTACACCTCAAACAGTGTTCTACTCCCATGACTGTTGGCAAAGCTCTCTCGAAAACTGATGGTGACTTACTGCAGCAGCCTACTCTCTATCGAAGTGTTATTGGAGGGCTACAATATTTAACTCATACTCGGCCAGACCTTTCATTTGCTGTAAACAAACTCAACCAATATTTGCAGGCTCCCACAACAACTCACTGGTCAGTAGCAAAGAGGATACTGAGATACTTAAAGGGTATAATCAACCATGGCCTTCATATCAAGTATTCAGATCAACTCAATATCACTGGCTACTCAGACGCAGATTGGGCCTGCTGCCCAGATGACAGGAAAAGCGTGGCTGGTTACTGTGTTTATCTAGGTGGCACCCTTGTGTCATGGTCTTCAAAGAAACAAGCAGTGCTCTCGCTCAAGTACAGAGTCGGAGTACCGAGCTCTGACTCATGTTGCTACAGAGATATCTTGGATTCAAGCCTTGCTCAGTGAATTCAAATTTCCAATTCAAAATGTTCCCATCAGATGGTGTGATAATATGGGAGCAAGTGCTTTGGCAACAAATCCGGTCTATCATGCACGTACCAAGCACATTGAGTTAGATGTGCATTTTGTGAGAGATAAAGTCCTAAAGAAACAACTGGAAATTAGATATGTGCCTTCCCAAGATCAAGTTGCGGACTGTCTAACCAAGAGTCTAACTAACCACAGATTCCATTTCCTTAGTGACAAACTTGGAGTAGTCGAAACCCCTCTTAGTTTGAGAAGGGGTGTTAGGAAATGAGCTAATCAGGGATTATATTTACTAATCCTCATTATAGAAAAATGCATTGCTGTCATTGAACCGTTAGAGAGGAGTGGTCCCTGGAATAACAAACTGTACTGGATGTCAAAAGTTTGTTAGGAATATTCCTTCTGTAATTCTATGTAAAAATCTTTTCCCTATATTTTTCAATTGTACTAGAATGTACTAGCCATTTTATATATAAAAGGAATTAGCTAGCACCACTTTTTTGGTGAGCTGAGCATTACAATCATTGTGTGTCTTTTTCTTTTCTTCTCTGGTATTCTCATAATTCAATCTAAAAGAACAAACCTGATTATGGCTGGTCGACAAGTGAGAAGTGAGAACGTCTAAGAATGATACTGTGAGAGAGTTTGAGGGACTAAAATAGTGAGATAATATACACAAGGGAGAATGCATGAGACATATGTCTTGCTTTCTTTTCTTGAATAATGCGTTCCTGAAAACAAGACAAAAATATGATTTGTGGCATAAAAATTTGAATAAACTATTCAAATATATTAAAAGGAGATGAGCAAATCATATTTACCATTTCTTCTTGCAAATCTCAATTTCATAAGTGAAAACTTAAAAATGCATTTTTCTATAATTATTTTATTTCTATTATTAATTTTTTTAAAATATTATTTTATGTCATGTAAATATATATCTATGTCAACGTTATGTTTAGATGTTACATATGTAAAGATAAATGATATAAATATTTATATATACTATAGAACTATACTTCATTCTATTATATATATATATAGAAAATAGTGAACTAGTTTTTATTAAAATTATAAATAATATTTATAATTTCAAAACTAAGCAAACGTGCAATGCACGTTGCTTTTATCTAGTATATTTATATATATATACTACATACAAACAACGTGTAATACATGTTTGCTTAGTTTTATTTATATAATTTATTAATTATATTTATTAAATTTGTATCATTGTCATATAAATATTTCAAATAAAAAAACAATATTATATATAAAAGAATAACATAAATATATTAAATGAAAATTTAAACCAAAACATTGTTTACCATTTAAAATATATATATATATACATAATATGATAACTTTTTTAAGCATAAATGATAACTTTTTTTAATAAAAATTAAGATTATATATTATATATTATTATTATAATAATATTTTATAATATTTAAATTTATATTGATATAAGTATTAAATAAATAGTCTTATATTAAATATTATTATAATAATAATATTTTATAATATTTGAATTCATATTAATATAATTAGTAAAAAAAATAGGAATATTATTATGATATAATAATATTTTATAACATTTAAATTTATATTAATATAGTTATTAAATATCTAGTCTTGTATTATATATTATTATAATAACAATATTTTATAACATTTGAATTTAAATTTATATTAATATAATTATTATATATGTAAGGTATATTCCGTTAAATATTTAGAATACTCTATTAAAGTTAACAAAATAAACCGTTAAAACTAAGAATTTTCGTTATCTAGACACTTATTATATAGAAAAGAAAAAAGAAACAAACAAATCAGGCTGGCTGACTGGCCATGGCATGGTGGTCGTTGGTGGCAACTGGTGACTGGAGTGAGTTTGAGAGATGATTGCAAGAATAAGAAAGACGAGCAAGAGAGCAAGGTGTTCGTGGTCGACTATGAAGTTCGAGATAGAGTGAGAATGAGAAAGACGAGAGAGAAAAAGAGGTGGCTGACTGGCCGTGGTCGGACTCGACAATGAAGTCTGAGAGTGAGAATGAGAAAGATGATCAAGTTGAGAGAGAAAGTTGAGCATTATACTGTGTATATACGTCTAAAAAGTTAAAGCTATAATCCTGAATATGAATCACGGGGTAGACAATTAAGGTATCAAAATAAAAAATAGGTAACCATTGAACAACCATTCATATTCATATTAATGATCATATTAAATCATTTTGATTTGATTAGTAAACTTTTATTACTATTACTATATATATTATTATTTTTACAAAGAAAGTTATAAGAACTGTTTGGTCCAGACTAGACCAGTGGGAGAAATATAGGGATTGTGACCGGGCCACGAAGGAGAAAACGGTCCGGATAACCAAACCACCGACGACGGATTCTTTTGATCCAGATTCTAGCGGTTTGGTTTGGATTGTTTGGGGTTCGGGACCGCGGTTTACAAATTTTATGAACAGCCCTAGATATGAATACAAACTTTTTCATTTTTCTGAATTAATATGATTGATTTACGTATATGTGTGTATGTATATTGTGACGCCCTACGTCACTATGGCTGCTTTCTGGAATGACGACTGGCCCTACAAACCAACACGAGTCTTTTCAGTGTGCTTTGCCCTCACTCACACGCTTCCTAGGAAAACTTCCCAGGAGGTCACCCATCCCTAGATTACCCAGGTCAAGCACGCTTAATTTTGGAGTTCTCAAGTGATGGGCTACCGAAAAGAAGATGCATCTTGTTGATTTAGGTAGTACCCATCAATCCATTTAAGCCCTCTTCAACTATGTAGTCCCATACCTACACAGTCTTAGAATCATCACACTTGACCTTCCCCAGGCGGTGTGGGATTGCACAACTTACTCGATCTTTCCCCTTACGGATCACGGAATTCTAACTGTCACAATCACCACCTTACGGGCCCGACGTCCCCGTCGGCCACACTTCTGGCTAGGTCTAGTGCTCTGATACCAAAATTGTAACGCCCCAACTCTAGGGACCGCTACAGTGCACATTGCAAACGATGCTAAACTCGCTAATCGAGTCATTTGGCCATAAACGTGTAACTAAGTATGATTAGCGGTTTAGGGATTAAAAATTTTGGTTAAGATATAACGTTTCATTAGAACGTTTACTATATACATTGGGATTCCAAAAATATGATTTCAGAGTCTATTACAAGAAAATATTTACAGCAGGCCGTTTAAAGCGGCAAAACAGGGTTTAGCCCTAGTTCCTCTTTCAAACCTCACCCAAGTATTGGTCGAGCAGCTGCATATGTACACGTCATCACCTAAGCTCTCCAACTCAAGGATGGTCCAGCTTCCTTTTTCCTTTACTTGCACCACATAGCACCCGTGAGTCGAAGCCCAGCAAGAAAACTCATATGCTCATAAACAGTCATATCACGATACCAAATCATATCTGGCATGCCTAGCGAACATAGCTTTATTCAAGCATGCAAATGAGTTCAAACAATGTGGGGGTATATAGGATAAGAAATCCTGCCCTTCTGATTGGAGGACTATCAAGTCAATCCTAATCAGATAAGTGTCTCAACACTTGAGGTTCTGGTAAACCATGTTGAGTGACTGACAAGCACGTCACTGCGGGGCCGGTGCCCATAGCCATGCGTATGATGATCAAAATGATCATACAGAGCTCATAGCTCTGATCAGATGAGTGAATATCACTTGAGGTTCTGGTAAACCATACTGAGTGACTGTCAAACAAGTCACTAGGGCCTCAGTGCCCATAGCCGTGTAACGACACCGTTACTTGGGCTTTCCTGCAATGGCTCTTATCAGATGAGTGACGGACAAGCACGTCACTGTGGGGCCGGTGCTCATAGCCATGTGACCTAACAGTCATGGGGCTCGCTGGCCCTGGCTCTAAATGGCTAGCCCTTGGCTAGACAAGCGCTTTTAATATTAGCATTAATGCTCTTTGAGTCATTCAATGCAGAAAGTCGATTAGATCTAATCTTTGTTGGCTTGCGTGGAACACGCTAAAGCCGTCCTGACTAGTGAGTCAGCACAATGTGACCAGTGCCCAGTACCACTGCCGAACCTAATTAGTGAGTCACAGCTTCACAGTTGATACTGACACCTTTGCCAATTCTGACTAGTTAGTGAGAGCCATGCACAAGTAAGCAATGCTATCAATATGTCATTTATCCAAGAGTAAAACATTCAGCTTGCTTACCTAACAGTTGTGAGCATAATATTGATCATGCACAAACATAGAGACTCAAGCTCTGACCAATCCCATATTCGTCATTCATGGCATGCCCTAATCACATGTTTCTCGTGCATCACATGTATCACACTTAACCATCCAACATGCCTCAATAATAATCATATGCAAATGAGCAAGATTGCTAAGCATTCATTATGCTATCAATGTTTACATTTAAACATCCAACATGCATCAATAATAGCCATGCATGTCATACATGGGGTGCAGTTTTCTTACCTTCGGTCCAAGCACAGGTTACCAACAAATGAGCCACAAGCACGATCCCAATTCCAAGCCCCTAGTGATAACCTAGTCACAACCATAATATAAAACCTCATCAAAATGAGTAAATAAATACTTCCAAGCCCAACCCAAGCCTCCGGGACAACAAATCCCACTCAACTAGGTAGTGGGATAGATCCCAGGCCCTTAGAGTTAAGTTCCCATGCTCAAAACATTAATTTGCCCAAAAATGACAACAAGCGCCGCGACCCTTAGGCAAAACAGAACCTCCACCTATTTCTTCAAGCTTGGGCCGCGGCACCCAAGAACAGGGTCGCGACCCTACCTCGAACCAGCCATTTTTCCTCGTTTTCAACCTTTTAAAACCTCCCAAAAGCATATCCAAACATCTCCAAACTCAAAAATCAAAGTTTCCAAACATCCCCATCATCCAAAACCAACAAAACCCAAGTCTCAAATCACCTAAAAACTCATCAAAACACAAAGTCTAATTCAAGCTTAAAAACTTAAAAAACTTAGAACTTAAAACTTGAATTACCTCTGATTGAGTTGTTTCCAACTAAATCCTTCGGCTAATAAGCTTCTAATTTTCCTTAGGATTGCTATGCCTTGATCCTCGCTTGAATCCGAGTCCTAGAACTCAAGTTATCTTTGAAAACGCGATCGAGAGACGAAAAGGAAACTTTTAAGGAGAGAGAGCGTACAAAACGTTCTTTTTATTTCTTAAAAGGTTACTTCAAGCTTAAGTAGCTTCCAATAAAACCTAATGCTCGGGGTCCCGAAAACACCCCCGGGGATATTATAGTCAAAACTTCCAGAATTTCCCCCTGATCTTACTAACTCCCAATTTATCACCAAATATTAATTCCCATTACCCAATAACCCGGTAATGCTCTAAATACCCCTTGACTTACTCCAAGTCAAGCCTAAATCCCGTTGTGACTTTCCCACTAGCTTACCTCCTAGGATCATCTTGTGCTGGGTAACCCTGGCATAACCAAATAATAACAAAGCACCATGCCCATTTCACATATATGCCAAAAATGCCCGAAATGGCCAAAATATGAAAAGCACCCAATTAATCACAAACGGGTTCATATGCATATTTAATACACCTAAACATGCATATTATCATTAAATAGCGTAATGAAGCAATTATGGCCCTCCCGGCCTCCTAATCAAGGTCTTAAACCTTATTAGGAAATTTGAGGCATTACAACTATCCCGTCCTTACAGAAAATTCTTCCTCGAAATTTATCTGAATCGCCCGGAACATGAATTCCGCACAACTGATTCCAGTTTCCCAAGTCGTTCTCTCGACCTCACTGTTTCTGCAACATACCTTAAATCAAGGTATACTTTGTTCCTTAGAACCTTATTTTTTTTCTGCCACAATCTGAACTGGCTATTCCTTAAAGGATAACTTAATTTTAGTTCCCAGATTCTCATAACTAAACTCATGAGTTCTTTCAACCCATGTCCACTGCATGGAAATACATAACACATTGTACAACCGTCAGAGCCAAAACTATGGTCCAACAAAAGGTAATCTGACCAGTCCTATTCAGGACTCAAACTGTGATACTAATCTAGGCTCAACTTGCCTTTACTTATCACCCTTTTCCATGGTGATTCACTTAGGAAGACACAACTTCCTACCTGGAACTCGATGCTCCCATTTTCCAATTCAGTAACACTTTCTACTTACTCTAAGAAGTGAGCATCCAAGCTCCCACCTCTAATAATCTCAATGGTCCCTTGAACCATCTCATGACCCAGATATAACATCTCACCCATCTCACTCCAATGAAAGGGTGACGAACACATTTTACCATACCTTATCTCATAAGGTATCTTTTCAACCCTGGACAATTCTCTCTCTGATTATGATCAGCCTGAGTATAATGTACTGTACTGAATTCCTTCTATATAACCATCACCTTCCCTTCATCCCTCCATACCCTAGAAGTAACAATAGAGTCTTCATCTGATAAGATAGACCTTGAATTCTCAAGAAGGCACACTATCTCTTTCACATAGAGATCTAAATACTGATCCGTTGTACCACTTATTCTTACAGACAAAAATAAACTTATTCACAACACTGGTCCACAATAGACCAAATCAATCATGCTGACCCACTTTCCTGGGTAGCCCCACCGCGAAACCCATCGCGATGCTTTCTTATTTCCATTACGAAATACTCAAAGGCCGCAATGACCTTACTGATTCCTGATACCTTGTCTTGACTTGCTAACAAGTTAAGAACTTTATCATACATTCCATTATGCCCCTCTCCATCTCAGGCCATCACCATAAAGCTTTCATACTTTGGTATACTGACATGATGCCCGAATGAAGAGAAAAAGAAAGTAACATGAGATTCATCCAGAATCTCCCATTAATCCCAGTGTCCACCAGACCCCAAGTCTGATCCTTATATCACAATAAATTCATACCTGACACTGTAACACTCTTAGCTAACCCAGCTAAGACTTCCATTCAATCTTTCTTATCTGTGATTCACTTAGTCATCTATCCTTTTGATCTTCTCTGAGATAATAATCTCAAACACAGAACTGGCCATTGACCCACCAGAAACTCTACTCTAGTTCTGGTCAAATCCTTTAACCAACATGTTGCATAATCAATCATTTCTCTGTAGTCGAGGTGTCATAACAACCTGTCAATTGATTCTGATCTGTAAAAAGAAACTCAGAACTCTTTCCACAAAACACATATAATACCATGCCCATCCAAGGTCACTCTTGCCTTCTAAGGTGCCAAATTTCCACAGAGAATACACCACAATACCATCGTCCAAGACGATCACAAGCCCCATTCAAATAATCCCTTGAACGCTCTGTTCATCTGATCTATAAACACTTAGCATGAAACAAATTCTCAAAATATAATCCAGCACTTCCTAGTGCTCTTATCTGATATAAACACAGCCTTTTGCATATTCTCAAAAGTTGATCTTTGATCTGGTTAGTACCAGTTAGGGATCAGGGGAAAAGAATATGTAGGAGGCTGTGTTTTCATCAGATAAGAGCACTAGGAAGTGCTGGATTATATTTTGAGAATTTGTTTAATGCTAAATGTTTATGGATCAGATGAACAGAGCATTCAAGGGATTATTTGAATGGGGATTTGTGATCATCTGGGACGATGGTATTATGGTGTATTCTCTGTGGAAATTTGGCACCTTAGAAGTAGGAGTGACCTTGGACGGGCATGGTATTGTATGTGTTTTGTGGAAAGAGTTCTGAGTTTCTTTTTTTTACAGATCAGAATCAATTGACAAGTTGTTATGACACCTCGGTGATACAGAGAAATGATTGATTATGCAACATGTTGGTTAAAAGGATTTGACTAGAACTGGAGTAGGGTTCTGGTGGGCCAAGTGGCCAGTTCTGTACTTGAGATTACTATCTCAGAGAAGATCAAAAGGATAGATGACTAAGCGAATCACAGATAAGAAAGATTGAATGGAAGTCTTAGCTGGGTTAGCTAAGAGTGTTACAGTGTCAGGTATGAATTTATTGTGATATAAGGATCAGACTTGGGGTCTGGTGGACACTGGGATTAATGGGAGATTCTGGATGAATCTCATGTTACTTTCTTTTTCTCTTCATTCAGGCATCATGTCAGTATACCAAAGTATGAAAGCTTTATGGTGATGGCCTGAGATGGAGAGGGGCATAATGGAATGCATGATAAAGTTCTCAACCTATTAACAGATCCAGATAAAGTATGGTAGAATATGTTCATCACCCTTTCATTGGAGTGAGATGGGTGAGATGTTATATCTGGGTCATGAGATGGTTCAGGGGACCATTGAGATTATTAGAGGTGGGAGCTTGGATGCTCACTTCTCAGAGTAAGTAGAAAAGTGCTACTGAATTGGAAAATGGGAGCATGGAGTTCCACGTAGGAAGTTGTGTCATCCTAAGTGAATCACCATGGAAAAGGGTGATAAGTAAAGGCAAGTTGAGCCTAGATTAGTTTGACAGTTTAAGTCATGAATAGGACTGGTCAGATTACCTTTTGTTGGACCATAGTTTTGGCTCTGACAGTTGTACATTGTGTTATGTATTTCCATGCAGTGGACATGGGTTGAAAGAACTCATGAGTTGAGTTATGAGAATCTGGGAACTAAAATTAAGTTATCCTTTAAGGAATAGTCAGTTCAGATTGTGGCAGAAAAAAAAAAGGTTCTAAGGAACAAAGTGTACCTTGAGTTAAGGTAATGTTATAGAAACAGTGAGGTCGAGAGAATGACCTGGGAAACTGGAATCAGTTGTGTGGAATTCATGTTCCGGGCGGTTCAGATAAATTTCGAGGACGAAATTTCTGTAAGGACGGGATAGTTGTAATGCCCCAAATTTCCTAATAAGGTTTTAGACCTTGATTAGGAGGCCGGGAGGGCCATAATTGCTTTATTATGCTATTTAATGATAATATGCATGTTTAGGTGTATTAAATATGCATGTGAACCCATTTGTGATTAATTGGGTGATTTTCATATTTTGGGCATTTTGGGCATTTTTGGCATATATGTGAAATGGGCGTGGTGCTTTGTTATTATTTGGTTATGCCAGGGTTACCCAGCACAAGATGATCCTAGGAGGTAAGCTAGTGGGAAAGTCATAACGGGATTTAGGCTTGACTTGGAGTAAGTCAAGGGGTATTTAGAGCATTACCGGGTTATTGGGTAATGGGAATTAATATTTGGTGATAAATTGGGAGTTAGTAAGATCAGGGGGAAATTCTGGAAGTTTTGACTATAATGTCCCCGGGGGTGTTTTCGGGACCCCGAGCATTAGGTTTTATTGGAAGCTACTTAAGCTTGAAGTAACCTTTTAAGAAATAAAAAGAACGTTCTGTACGTTCTCCTTCCTTAAAAGTTTCCTTTTCGTCTCCCGATCGCGTTATCAAAGATAACTTGAGTTCTAGGACTCGGATTCAAGCGAGGATCAAGGCATAGCAATCCTAAGGAAAATTAGAAGCTTATTAGCCGAAAGATTTAGTTGGAAACAACTCAATCAGAGGTGGTTCAAGTTTTAAGTTCTAAGTTTTTAAAGTTTTTAAGCTTGAATTAGACTTTGTGTTTTGATGAGTTTTTGGGTGATTTGAGACTTGGGTTTTGTTGGTTTTGGATGATGGGGATGTTTGGGAACTTTGATTTTTGAGTTTGGAGATGTTTGGATATGCTTTTGGGAGGTTTTAAAAGGTTGAAAACGAGAAAAAATGGTTGGTTCAAGGTAGGGTCGCGGCCCTATTCTTGGGCGCCGCAGCCCAGGCTTGAAGAAACAGGTGTAGGTTTTGTTTTGCCTAAGGGTCGCGGCGCTTGCCGGGAGGGTCGCGACGCTTGTTGTCATTTTTGGGCAAATTAATGCTTTGAGCATGGGAACTTAACTCTAAGGGCCTGGGATCTATCCCACTACCTAGTTGAGTGGGATTTGTTGTCCCGGAGGCTTGGGTTGGGCTTGGAAGTATTTATTTACTCATTTTGATGAGGTTTTATATTATGGTTGTGACTAGGTTATCACTAGGGGCTTGGAATTGGGATCGTGCTTGTGGCTCATTTGTTGGTAACCTGTACTTGGACCGAAGGTAAGAAAACTGCACCCCATGTATGACATGCATGGCTATTATTGATGCATGTTGGATGTTTAAATGTAAACATTGATAGCATAATGAATGCTTAGCAATCTTGCTCATTTGCATATGATTATTATTGAGGCATGCTGGATGGTTAAGTGTGATACATGTGATGCACGAGAAACATGTGATTAGGGCATGCCATGAATGACGAATATGGGATTGGTCAGAGCTTGAGTCTCTGTGTTTGTGCATGATCAATATTATGCTCACAACTGTTAGGTAAGCAAGCTGAATGTTTTACTCTTGGATAAATGACATATTGATAGCATTGCTTACTTGTGCATGGTTCTGACTAACTAGACAGAATTGGCAAAGGTGTCAGTATCAACTGTGAAGCTGTGACTCACTAATCAGGTTCGGCAGTGGTACTGGGCACTGGTCACATTGTGCTGACTCACTAGTCAGGACGGCCTTAGCGTGTTCCACGCAAGCCAACAAAGATTAGATCTAATCGACTTTCTGCATTGAATGACTCAAAGAGCATTAATGCCAATATTAAAAGCACTTGTCTAGCCAAGGGCTAGCCATTTAGAGCCAGGGCCAGTGAGCCCCATGACTGTTAGGTCACATGGCTATGGGCACCGGCCCCACAGTGACGTGCTTGTCCGTCACTCATTTGATAAGAGCCATTGCAGGAAAGCCCAGGTAACAGTGTCGTTACACGGCTATGGGCACTGAGGCCCTAGTGACTTGTTTGACAGTCACTCAGTATGGTTTACCAGAACCTCAAGTGATATTCACTCATCTGATCAGAGCTATGAGCTCTGTATGATCATTTTGATCATCATACGCATGGCTATGGGCACCGGCCCCGCAGTGACGTGCTTGTCAGTCACTCAGCATGGTTTACCAGAACCTCAAGTGTTGAGACACTTATCTGATTAGGATTGACTTGATAGTCCTCCAATCAGAAGGGCAGGATTTCTTATCCTGGATACCCCCACATTGTTTGAACTCGTTTCCATGCTTGAATAAAGCTATTATTGCTAGGCATGCCAGATATGATTTGGTATCGTGATATGACTGTTTATGAACATATGAGTTTTCTTACTGGGCTTCGGCTCACGGGTGCTATGTGGTGCAGGTAAAGGCAAAAGGAAGCTGGACCATTCTTGAGTTGGAGAGCTTAGGTGATAACGTGTACATATGCAGCTGCTCGACCAATACTTGGGCAAGGTTTGAAAGAGGAACTAGGGCTAAACCCTGTTTTTCCGCTTTGAACGGCCTGTTGTAAATATTTTCTTGTAATAGACTTTGAAATCATATTTTTGGGATCCCAATGTATATGGTAAAAGTTCTAATGAAACGTTATATCTTAACCAAAATTTGTAATCCCTAAACCGCTAATCATACTTAGTTACACGTTTATGACCAAACGACTCGATTAGCGAGTTTAGCACTGTTTGCAACGTGCACTGTAGCAGTCCCTGGAGTTGGGGCGTTACAATTTTGGTATCACCCATCAATCCATTTAAGCCCTCTTCAACTGTGTAATCCCATACCTACACAGTCTTAACACAGTCTTAGAATCATCACACTTGACCTTCCCCAGGTGGTGTGGGATTGCACAGCTTACTCGATCTTTCCCCTTACGGATCACGAGATTCTGACTATCACAATCACCCCCCCCCCCCTTACGGGCCCGACGTCCCCGTCGGCCACACTTCTAGCTGGGTCAAGGATCTGATACCATTTGTGACGCCCCACGTCACTATGGCTGCTTTCTGGAATGACGACTGGCCCTACAAACCAACATGAGTTTTTTTAGCGTGCTTTGTCCTCACTCACATGCTTCCTAGGAAAACTTCCCAGGAGGTCACCCATCCCTAGATTACCCCAGGTCAAGCACGCTTAACTTTGGAGTTCTCAAGTGATGGGCTACCGAAAAAAGATGCATCTTGTTGATATAGGTAGTACCCATCAATCCATTTAAGCCCTCTTCAACTGTGTAGTCCCATACCTACACAGTCTTAGTATCATCACACTTGACCTTCCCCAGGCAGTGTGGGATTGCACAGCTTACCCGATCTTTCCCCTTACGGATCACAGGATTATGACTGTCACATATATATATATAGAGAGAGAGAGAGATAAAATTATACATGTTATTTTGTCTGTAATATTTTTTAAGATTTTTTTTTTCACAATTTATCATGTACTGATTGATATTTAGTTGATTTTGAGGTACTTTTAGTGTTTTTTTATTTAGTTTTATTTAAGTTTACTTTTAGTAGATTATTAGTATACTTTTTGTGTATTTTGAGAATATATATCGTTTTAGTTATTTGATATTGTTGTGTTAGTTTATTTTGAACATATGTTTAGTTTTTCTTAGGTTTATTTTGGGTATTTTTTGGCACATTTTAATATACAGTAGATTTAAGTTTTTTTTTAAGTATATGTTGAGTTGATTTTTGGTTTTTTGTTTAATTAAACTGTGTGTTTTTTTGCAGTTGGGTTTAGTTATTTTGTAATTTATTTTAGTTTTATATTTAGTTGTCCTTATTATATTTTAAGTAGGCTATTTATGATTTTTGTCCTCCGAATTATTACCATTATCATATCGTGTCCTCCAATTTTTTCAAACAGTTAAAAATTCCCTCTGAACTTTTAATAGTGATGACTTTCGTCAAATTTAGTTAATTTTTTGTAACAAAAAAATGATGTAACCTTTTTTTCTATGACTTGGCTTGACACGTGGGCCAAAATACCATCTGTATGGGATTGTAAAACCATCTGACATGTCCTTTTAATTAGGGTAAATAGAATTTGATAAAAAAAAAAGTAAGAAAACGAAGGAATTTATTAGTAAATCAAAATGAAGGATTTTAGGGTTATTACACACTTAGGATTAGGGTTTCATATGCTTTCTTCAACCTTTCTCCCTCTTATTCTTCTTTGGCTTCTTCCTCTGCAACTTTCACTACACAAAAAATCACTTTCCACAACAGATGAATATAATACTATTGAAAAAGTATTATATTTTCTTAGCATAAGAAAAGGTAAAGGCACGAACCTTAAAATGTATCCGCCTCTTCTCTCACTAAAAAAAATGAGCCCCAATTTTCTTTTGTCATTTCCCTTCTAAATACCCCAAAACCGAACAATCAAAAGCTTATCTTTTCTCAAAGTTTTCCCTGCTTGAATCCCTCTTACGAACTTTCTTCCCATCTTTAGCCTTCGACATCTTCCTCTCTAGCCCAAAGTTTGACCTCTATTTCTCCTTTCCCCATACCCCTCTTTCTCTCGCTGCGAGTGGCATGGTGGACTCATAGTAGTCGTGACGTGATCTCAGTAGAGGTGCGTTTGGGTTTCCCCAAATCCCCGTTTCTCTCATTTCCCCAAATCCCTAAAACTCATTTTCCCCCAAATTACTCTGCAGCCTCATGCATGCCGCCTGGATGCTCACCCCGCCTGTGAAGGTTCTCTCCCCTTCATCTCTCTATCTTTGCTCTCTCAGGTGTGTATATACATATATATGTAATTAATTTTTTTTTCTTTTCTTTTTATGTCTGTTCTTTCACCTTCTCTCCTATTTTGTGGTGTTTTTCTCAGTTCTCACTCAGCTGCCTCTCTCTCTCACGCTTATATATATGCAACTAATTTTATTTTATTCTTCATTCTGTAAAAAAAAATAGCTATCTTTCTCCCTCACCGATTCTCTCTCTCTCTCACTCTTAGATCGACCCACTGCTCCGCCCTAGTCCTCCGTTGTTGCTAGCTCTGTTGCTCTGCCGACATCCTAAACAGAGCACACGATTAAGGTTATATATATTAGTTTTTTTAAGTTTATATATAAATATATATGTTTTCATTTAAGTTTTATTATGTTGTTTAGTTTCATTTAAGCAATTATTTTAATATACGTATCATTTTTTTTAGTTTATATATATGTATTAGTTTTAAGTATTATTAGAATATTGATGATAATTTATTGCTAAAAAAATAACATTGTTTATGTGGGGAAAGAACAAAAATCAGAATATAATATGTTGAAGTATAATTTGTATTATGAGTTTGAATTAGTAGTTTTCTATGAAGTTAATAAATAAATAAGAATAAAAAACTATGTTATATCTATGAAGTTAATAACTTGATCAAGTTATTGACAATGAAAGCTTGTTTTATCTTTAAGATTTCGTTCTTGTGATTTTACAGGCCACATAAACAATCAGTATAATACTTGCTTCAGGGAGCTTGTTAAATCTGGAAAAAGCAAAATCGAGGCTCAAAATATATTAAAGGTGCAACACTTGATCACTCTGTTACCATTTTTTTTCTTTAACTCTGTATCCTATCAGATTAGCGTGTTTAGATGAATGAACCTCATATTTTCTATGGGATTTCCGATGTATGTTTTATTGGCTATAGTAAGTGAGAATTCTGAAAATGTAGGTCACATGATGTTAACAGTACACTTCCATTACCTGTCCAAAAAAAAATAGTATAATTTCCTTCATTTATGCTGGAAGGAATACAAAATGATGATCAGTAGCAACCCTTTTTTTTTCCTACTAAATAATAATAAAGTATGATAAAATTAAAACCCTTGGAATTTTTAAAATATTATTCATTCACGTCAATCTTCGCATCACCTGAAAATGCTAACATGTGACTGTAGCCCTTTTGTTATTTAATGTTACATTTATATATAAATATATATTTTATTTAGTAAAATATTAGCATTTCTTTTTTCAGAAAATTATGTTAGGAAAATCTCAATCTCTCAACTATGATCATTACTTATTTATGTTAGTCAAAGTCCTCATGCACAAAGAAAAAGGGAAAAGAGCTACATTTAGAAAATTTTCCCTTACCCATGTTGGCCTTTATATACATTTTGTGACAATAACAAATAATTTTCTGTAAGCCACTGCGAGACCAAGGTGACATTAAATCTCTCTCTACATTTCCCACTTTTTTCTTCATTTTTTTTTTTTTTTTTTGGTCTCTTAGACTTTTCAACTCCATGTAATAAGAATAAAAATTGCAAGAAATGTATAGGGTTTGGTTTCTTTCTTAGTTAAAAAGACACTGAATACTAAAATCCCATTTCTTGAAATAGACTTTTATATATTTGCTATGCCTTTCCCCTGCAAAAATGGGACCTTTTTACCTGTGTTTTAGGGTAGTAACAGAAGTGTTTGTACATGTTTTTGTCTAGAGCAAAAAGAGGCCTTAGATCACTATTGGTCGCCATGACTAATGAGTGACCTAGTAATCAAGATAAAGATATTTAAAAAAGGTTTTTTTATATTTATTTTTATCGTCTTTTTTATGATATGATGAAACTAAGTTTGAGTCCCAGTTAGGTATTGGAAATCTAGTACTGGTTGGATACAGTGGAATATATTGGTTATACTTATGAACTCAATAAGAAGCAAAAGGATGTCCTTGGGTCCAATCCATTGCTTTATTTTTTATTTTTAGTTTATAAAACATTTGGAAATTAATGACTGTTGTAGGCATCAACTCAATGAAGAATACCTGTGTGATTTGTCCTTTTGATATGATTTTTATGTTAAAATAGCTACTTTTTCTTTCTGTCCCAATTTGCACATAATATGTTTGTTAAAATGTCTTGAAGGGACTTATATGATTTTTTATTTATATTTTTGCTAGAAAAATGAAAGCTTAAATTAAAACAAGCCTGGAAATGAAGGGGTACCACTACACCAAATACCCCTTTCTATAATACATGACTATAAGCTAATTGGAAAAGTATCAAATGATTTTGTTGTGTTGTTTATGTTTTTATCTATCTATGTTTTTGCTTCAAATGGTTGAGTTTGGCTTCACGTTGGGGTAACTTGTTCTCTTGATGAATGTGTGCCAGGTATTGATACTAGCCTTGTTTTTCGAATTCAGAGTCGTTGGCACTGCTGGAAAGAACATGGAAGACTAGGTGAGTCTTTCCCCATTCGTTGAGCTGTTGTGTTTGAATTGGCATGAAGATATAGATGTTCCTTGTCTTATCGTATCTATCTTTGACAAAAGGTTTTGCTCTTTATTTTTAATTGATTTTACATTCCTTATCAATCCGTTTGGGATGACTTAGCTACAATAATCTTATATTTATACATATTTTTTGATCCTCTAGTGCTATCATGATTCCCAATAAAATACTTATTGAGCTATCTTCTTTGTTACTACCTATATTGCTACGATTGCTTGTATATTTTAGGGGCTTCTGAAATTTTTAACTTTTTGATGCAAGAATAATAGTTTTAGTTTCTTATTCCCAAATTTTGTTTCTTAATATTTGAGTTGTTCAAAATATGGTTTGAGTTGCTCCTTTTTGGGCATGATAACTCTACAAAATAGAGTTATTTTATTACTTTTTATGTGCTAATTGTTGCTTAATTCTTGAGTTTTTAATTGATTTATTAAGTTTTTAAGTAATTTTGAATTTATTTGGTTTATTTTAATTTTATAGATTTTTGTGTATTTTTATTGTTATATTATTGTAAAATGTTATGGCTTAATTATTTAAAATTAATATTGTTAAGTTAGGAGTAAAAAGATGCAATTTTGAGCTTAAATGTTTAAGTAAATTAAATTTTAATTAATATTTTCATTGAAATTTTGTTGTATATTTCATTATTGAAAATATTTAGTTTTAATTTAATTTATGTTTGTTTTATAGGGAATTTTTTGTATGTTATTTGCTCTTGAGAAGCAAGAAGAATTGTGAAAAAAATGTCATTTCTGTAAAGGAAAACAAGGAATGTGGCATTTCTCTCCAGGCCCAAGCTAGGCCCACGCCTGCCACTTGAGCCCAGCCACTCTCCTCAACACTCACGCCTGATACACCTCACGCCCAGCATCCCAATATTGCTACTTCCTTGCTTCAGCTCTACCTGCCCAAATGCCGCCAGCTGTCGCCTCCAAGAAGCAGCAAACCAAAGAGATTTGCTTTCCCCAACACGCCTCCATCAGCTTCAGCATTCCCTCACCGAAGCCCAACATAGGCCCAACATGCCTGCTGCCTCCTCAGGCCTAATGCCACTCCCTCATGAAGCCAACCCCAAGCTGTTGCCATTTCCTCCTGGCCTGCCAGCCACTCGGGCCTCTTCAACCAGCAAGTCCCCAATCTCCCTAGCCCAATTTGCACCCCATGCCAGCCTAGACCAAGCTGCCAATAGCCACCAAAAGGCCAAAAACCACATTTTTATTCCCAATATTTTTCACTCAAATATCAATTCACTCTTCCCTATTTTTCTTACCTAAATAAACATTCCTAATTCATTTTTTTACCCTAGCTTTTCACTAATCTTTTACCCAACCAAACATTTCATCTTTCCAATACTCTTACACTTACTCTATTTATTCTACCACTTCCCAACACAATTACATTAATCAATTTATTTATTTTAATTTGATTAATTTAATCTCCATATTTTGCCTATAAATAGAGTCTTGTAAGACCATTTGGGGAGCTCTTCTTCTTCATTTTTTTAACATCTTCTACATATATTTTTCTCTCTTCTTTTCACTATTTTCTCTCTACCATTTTCATCTTTTGAAGAGCATGTCAAGTATGTTATTTTGTAATTTTTATTTCAATCTAGTTATGAGCTTCTAATCTTTTTCAAAGGTTATTAAGATGATGATGAAGCAAAATATAACTAGATAGTATTTTTTTTGTTGTATGTTGATTTCCCATTTGTACAACATTGTTTATGGATTTTTCTATCAAAGATATGCATTTTTCATCTATTATTGATTGTTAAAGCATATTACACTTAGTTCTTCATTATGCAAAAATATGATATTCTTTGATTAAATGTTTTTCATTAAATTGTTCACATCTAATTCTTAGAGCATAAGTATCATATATTGCCTAAACATAATCTCTTTGATTTTTTGTAGTTTCATTAGGTTGTAACACAACTAATGCTTAGAAATTATATCTTATATAAGTGAAGAAAAATCTTACCTTTTTGAAAGTAACTTGTGCTTGAATAGAAAATGTATTTTGAAAAAATATAGTGTGATTTATTTCAACCATATCTAAACTTGGGAATCAATATACTTATAAATACTATTGAACTTGCATTTTGTGGATTCTAAAATCTTAATAATCTTATTTTACATATCTCATTTGAAAACCATTTTTATCATTAATATTTTTATTACTTGTCTTTTATTTTTCTAAAACAAAATCTCATCAAATATTTGGAACTAGGTTAGAATATTCTTGCTTTGTTTGAAATAGTTTCTTTTGATGTTAGTCAACTCCCATGGGTTCGACCTCGTACTTATATGAACATTATATTCCGAAACGATTCGTGCACTTGCGAGTTTAAATATTAAAACACCCTCTTTTGGGATCAACAGGGCAGATGTTTTTCCTCATTAGTTTTTGTTTTTAGTGTGTTTTTGTATCATCCCATTACACTCACTTTAGCTCTTTTTTCTCTGTCTTGGACTGGTTACATTTGTTGAGTTCATGCAAAAAAAATTCAAATTTCACAGCTGCAACTATTCTGTGAAAAAGTGATTGTTTATTAATCGAAATATCCAAAATGTATTGTTATGCTCAATATTTTTGTTTATGAATGTCCTAAAATTGTGCCTAAAATATAGCTTCCAATTTTTTTTCGGTTTAGGCTTCTTGGCTCCCTTATTTCTCTGTCTTATTTCAACAAAGATTAAGAAGATTACTCAATTTACTATTCTCCAATCTGAAACATTTTTACTCAACTTACAGAACATATGTTCTGGGATGTTATTGTTCTTGGTTCTTAGCCTGCATCTGAAGCTTTGTTCTGCTTTCTTCTTGAAATAGTTCTTATATAAAAAAAAGGAATAGGAAAATTTAAGGACTTATGGATGCCATGCACTATATGTTTTATGATGGCATTAAGATAATGAAAACCTTGAGGCTCTGGAGACCAACATTGTTAAAAAAAAGTTCACTAATCATTTTATTTTACTTAGTGAAGATAAAAAATATTATGAAATGCTTGGTCTTGGTCCATAGAGATATGGAGTTTTACTTTGCATAAGTCATTCATTAGTCCTGGAAATTAAACATGCATTCTAGCTTGATTGAAATCTATTAGTGATAATAACTTGGAGTTTAGTCTACTATAAGTTTTGTTCACTCAAGTTTTCTTGAAATTAAGAGCTTACTTAGTAGCTAATGTAATTTTGTTAACATAGCCCCCCCACTTGGAGCCTTGTTCCAATTATCTCTTCTACTAGTGACCTTTTTTCACACATATGCAGAAGAAAGGCAATTAAATTGTTGTTGTGAATATGAGTTTGCAATGAAGATGATATGACTAAATTATATAACAATGTTATTTCAGGCATTAAAATTTTAATTTACTATATTAACCGATTATCATTATTACGGTTTTATATATAAATTTTAACCAAGTCATTACTAGAATTCTCTTATCAGACTTAACCAAAACTCAACTAAGATCAGATGGTTTTCTGAAATACAATAGAGAAGGAGAGCTGTGAGACATTGTGGTGCTTGAGTGTAAGCAGGTTAACTTGATATATATATATATATCTTGTAAACTTGATGATGATAGTGAAGGATGCCAGTGATCTAGTTTTGGATGAACCATGCACAATTGATTGTGTTGTTTATGTTTTGTTTTATCTATTAATTAGTTGGTTTTTCTGTTGTGTTGATTTTGTTGCTGCTGAGTTTGTTTTCTGGATATTATTAATGATCAAGAAGAACAGAGAACAAGTAGTGTCTGCATTGTACTTTGTACTGTACATAATTATTTCATATAAAAACACATTAATTATTGAACAATGTAGTTAGGTAGTTATTTCATGCAGCACTGTTATTGACTAGTGTAAATATCAGCATTGTTGTGTTTTTTCAATCTCTTCTATAGTATATCTCCTATATCTTCCATCGGTTTGGGCTAAATTATCCAACATTCTCTGCATTTCCTTTACTTCTCTGAGCGATATTACTTCTGCACTCTGTTATCCAACATTCTCCGCATTTCTATGCATGTACTATTTTTGAATGCATGTTTAGTTTTGGTATTTGTGGGATCCAGATGTTTTTTTCTTTATATTTCATTACTCTTATTACATAATCGTAAATGTAACTCATCTTTTTATTCTCTAAAATGGATCATTAGGTTATCCTTCTAGATACTAGATACCACCGAGACCCTCTCTCTAGCGATGGGACTATCTTGGGGGCTTCACAATGGACATGGTTTGGAAAAGGAGCTCAACAGTACACCTTCAGCTATCACTATAATTGGCTCTTCTATTTAGGTATCTGTTAATAATACATGAGACATGACATAACTGTAAAATGTGGTTCTCAACTATCTTACATGAAAGGTAATCTTTTGAACTTATATATATTTATTTTAAATTATGGATTTATTATTTGTGTGTATGGTGTGTTTATATGTATATGTATATATATCAACACTATCACAACTTTTTATTTTTAATTCAAATAACAAGTTCGATGCCAATTTTGTGTTAGTTATTGAACCACCGTCTTCCTTGCTTAGATTAGAATAAAAAGATAACAATTCAAAGATCTCTAATGCTTAAGTCTTCTCCCCATTTTAGTTTTTTAACTTTCAATTAATAGATTTTATAAGGCTCCTTTGATTTGGTTGGAGTATAAATTTGAGGTATTTAGAGATTGGTTAGGTTACATGTATTTTATTTGACACGAGCATATTACTTTCATGATTTCAAAATAATAATTCATTTTTCTCACTAAAAGATGACTTAAAGAAAAATAATTTTCATTCTTAAAGCTTTTTGAATTTAGGATTGCTCATAATTCCAAGTCCTACTACGTGTTATTTCTCAATATTTATCTCTCTCAAAGTCCTGCTCGCAGCATGTATTTTTTGGCTGGTTTGTGTTGGTGTTGTAGCTTGTTGCAGTAATTAGCTAGAAAAGGAAAGCCAGACTTGTTCTGTTCTGCTTCTAGTTTTATGGATGTTGTTATGTCTACCATTTCTCTTGCATCTGATGGTACATTTAGGTTTGCTTCATCTATGTTCATTCCATTTGTACTTCCTTTGATAATTCTAGATATGCATGTGCTTTGGTTTCCTCTGTTTTTACAGCTTCTTTCACTGCTGCAATTTTCAACTTTTATGTTGAATGACTAATTATAAACAATGTTTAGTAAACTCAAAATTGTTTTTTTTTTTGGAGTATGGGATCCAGGAATAGTTTAGGTTAGTGATAGACTTGATAACTTAATAAAATTTAGTGATTTTATATGAGAATCTTTGGTATATTGATATTTAGTGTTGGTATTAGGCCTATTGGCCATGGTTAGCTACTTAGGATATCTAGCTTTTTGTCTGTTATGGATTTTCTCATGATGAGCTTTTGGTTATTGAGGAAAAACAAATGGTTTGAATTAAATGTTGTCTGTGTGTGATACTAGATATGCATTTTTTTTTTAAACTACATAATTTAACAATTAAGTGTAGATAATCACTACAACAAAGTGAAGTAATTGTCACTTAAAGTTCTTATTTTAATACTTTTCCATAAAACTTGTGGAAAGATTTTTAAGCAAGACCTGATTATGTTTTGGGAGTGACTCTTTTAAAATTAATGGTGCATGATTGAATTATGAAAAATGATAAGAGACTACATGTGCTGGACACTTTCTCTTCTGTTGAAATTTTCTGACTCCTTAATTTTTAAAGAGAATGTTCATTCGTTCTTAAAGAGTTTTGGGTGAGAAAATTATCTGCATTTAAATTGCTGTTCTGATTTTTCTATTGAATGAGCTTTCTAAATAATTGATTTCTTACTATTAATTAATCAAGCTTTGTGTGCATACAGTAGAGAAAAATAGTACTTGTGAAACAATTATATCATCAATGTTGCTTAGTTTATTCTTTATAAAAGGGATTTGATTTTTGTGTTCAATTAAATTGGGTCCTTGACTTTTTTGAGATTGGAAATACATTATAAAGTTTAATATAATTTTTTTTTTGGAAAAGAGAAATCAGAGGGAATTTCCATTGCTTTTGTATTCGCATTTGTGATTGTCCTTGGCTTTGCATTTGTGATTGTATTTTGTTTATTTTTTTTGTTACATATTGTTTTTAAGTTGCTGAAATATTGTTTATTTTAGTTTTTTAGTAGCTGAATTTAAGATAGAATGAGCAGAAATGATGATGATTATGAAAATGAAGATTTTTTTGGACATTTGAGTTGCAATATGTTTCTTTATGTTAAGTTTGAACCATTAATGAATATAGTTTATGATTTTAAGACTTGTAACAAGTAATTTCATGAATTTTATGGTTTTATTGTATCATTTAATTTTAATTTTGTATTAATCTTTTAGGTATTGATTATATTCTTTAGGTTGTGGATCGAATTGGCGAGGAGCATTACAAAGTTAATTAACTTAATTATTAATTGCAAGAGGTACGGAAGTTTGTTCTCTTAACTCTTTTATTAATATCATACAAATGTTAGAGGAGTTTGAATATCTTAAATATTCACTCGTAGAGAAGTAGGTTCTGAGATTAAAATTGTGTGTTGCGGTGATAATGAAAGGTTGAAAACTTGTGTGTCTTAGAGAAGTAGGTTCTGGAAAATTTGTTTGTGTGTTGCAGTGATAGAAGGAAGAAAACTTATTGTGTGTTGTTTGAACTTTTTTACTTGGTATTGATAGATGGTTAGGTAAGCTTTTATATGTGAAACGATGTCAGATTTTATCTAGAATTATGTATTATCTTCTTACAAATAAATTGTGTTTGCTTGAATTGGTTTGATTATATTGATAGATATCTCACCTGGGGTGTGAATAAGGGTAGTTTTCACGTCCCCAACCTTAGGGTTTGAATAATAAAACATTATACATATGAGTTGTGATTGGAAAAATGCATAATCTGATAATGCCTCCATGAGTTCTAAGTTAAACATAATTACCCAAAACATTATAAATATAACTACCCAAAACAATAGCTTAGTTTTCCTCCCTTGTCATTTTCAGAAGATTCACCTTACTTCCATAGTAAAGTTCACATCCAGCTCTATGACCATTTGAGTAAGCATATGCAACACATGAATAATTGCTCCTGCACAGCAACTCACAGCCATTTAGACCAATAGCAATAGCCCTTCGAGTGGTTATTGAAGTCGGCATTAGTCCTTTTATCTCATAGAAATCATCACCATTTTCATAAACTAATGAAATGATCAAACAACCACTAGAATTCCTCTCTGTTGTGCCATCACAAAGCGAATAGTTAACCATTGAAATATGCTGATCTTCCATCCTATACTCATTGATAACCCCATTATGAGCCATGACAAACCATGAATACACATTGCTAAGTGCCAGCTAAGTTCTTTTTCTTCAATATTTGCCTCTGTGGACACCATAACAGCCATAAAGAGTTATATAGCTTCAACCCCATTACTGAAATTGACAAATTTGTTTCTTCTCTCTTTTGTTCTCTTCTGTTTCTCTTTTTTTTAGGGTCATTTAAATTCAATTGATAGTTAAAATAAATAAAAAAGTGGTGGAGATTGGACCTTTTTCCCCTTTCACTTTTATAAAATGTATAATCTTTAGGAAATATTGAGAAGTAGGCAAAGCATTGCTTTAGGTGCCGAGGTAGAAAGTGATAGCTTAACCATAGAGCTGGAAGAATGCTGTTATTTTGATTTTCTTGAAATTGCAACTCCCATAATTCGCATTCCAAACATCATCATGAACAAAAAGAAACTTCTTCCCTGTCAAAGCCTTGCTCAGCTCATTTTGAAGTTGATGTATGTCCTCAATCTCACATTTCTTGAAAGTGACAGACTCCAAAATTTTCTTTGTTATTCTAAAAATATAAAACTCTACTGAGACAGTATCCCATGCTTTCAAGTCAAAATGTCTTTGGACACTCCTTTCCTTGTAAACAAGTTCTATGTGGTGGTCTTTTTTGGTCAACTTCTTTCAAACCAAGGAACACTGTTTGATCTAAAAGAAAGTTTAATGCACCAAGAATCCCCTCTAATTCCAGCTTTACATTATGCTCAAATAGACTAACAACAGTTGGGAAAAAGTTCAACAACTTACTTGCTTTTCTTGATCCGGTTTGGCCTTTCTCCAACTTGAGTCTCAAAGCTTTAGAATTGATCTTGTCCATCACATGGTCTGCATCATAAAGTACTTGTTTAATCTCATCAAGCCACTTCCTCACATTTGGCTCTGTGAATTGTTTCTCCTCAGCATCATTTAGCAGAACAGCAGCAGAACAACAACTTAGTTATAGATAATGAACATTTTATTATGCTTATTCTAAATGGAAACCATACCAAATCACATGTTATTTTTAGTTCATATAGTGTTGTTCTCCAAACTATTTGGTAGCCCTGACATTAATTCTGAATAAATCAAAGTAGCAGAAGTGGAAATATACCACTGGTTGCATACGTTTCTTTCCAATGTGATAGTTATAGTGATTTGGGTTTTTCATGGAATAGGCAGTGAACCACAGTATAAAGCCAGACAAGAGATCCAATAGGGAATCCAAAGTTGAGGCAATCACAGCTAGTGATTTGCTATCAATTGAAGCATAAACTTTCGCTGCAAATAGAACTAGGTTAGCTATGTTTGATGCATTCATTGCCAACCTCTCACTCTTTGCTAACTGCTTCACTTCATCCTGAAACCAAGCATAAACAAATAAATAAAAGTGTTCAGTAACAGTAACAGTAGTTAAAATAGGTTCATATTGTCACATTTAACACAATTTGAGGCTTACTCATAAAATGATTATGTGCTTATACAAATGAACTAAATACACTCAAAAGCAGTGCTATATATCTGTGTCCATTCCTTAATGATCACTTAATCTCCTTTATTTTCAAGTAATAATTGTCAAATGAGACATAAAGAAAATTAAAATTACTTTGCACTAATTAATAATTTTGATCTCAAAACTAATCTAAGATGGCAACAACCTCAGTTAGACTTTTAGGGAAGCAGCCCATTTCAGTCATGATCTCCATCTCATTGAAGCCTTCAAGAAGCCTTTCTTGCTGTTTATAATATTCTGCAACTTTGTATTGTTTCCCTAAATATATACAAAATAAATGAATGAATAAATTGTGTACAAATTTCTTTAATAGTTCTTAGAAATCATATAAATATTATAAGGTTCTTTGTGTCCAACATCACATGATGTGTTTATATGTGGATAAATTTAAAAATGACTCTTTTTTATTATAATTTAATAAGTAATATTGGATTCTATCAACTGACATTTCATGTGATGTTCAGTTATGTAAAGTCCTTTGGTCCCTCCTTCTTCTCATGCATTAGCATTTCTCAAACTCTCTTCTCTCACTCATCACCCCTTTAAAAACCCCTTCATTCTCATCACCAGGATATGTTTTCTATAGGTAAAACGAAATTGTTATCCCATCCTCATTTTCCTTGTTAAGATCATCATCAGTATAAAGGAGATCTTCTTTGTAGTGTGAAGTCAGAATACTAATGAATTCAGAAATTACATATGTTTAATTTAACTAAAAGAAAGAGGTCCCCATAAAAAAGAAAACAAAAACATATTAATAAAGAGGATATATCATATGATGAAACATTATTTAGAGAAGAGATTTTATCATGAAAGACAAATTGACTTTTTTTTTCTTTTCCGGCCTCTAGTTCTGTACTGTACAGTAGTAAGTAGTTAAGCTATAATATAAAAAAGTTGCTTCTGACTTATACGATTCCCTTCATATATGAGTAATATAGTTTTAAAAAATTAGTTAATTAGTTCTTCAATTACAACAAACCTGAAGGATAACATGTCACAATATTTATTTGATTACTGCATGGACCAAGTGGCAAGTGATTGAGCTCCTCAGTCAAACTTTAACTCATGCACCAAAATTAATAATTCATCAAAATCTTTCACAATATTTACTATAATATAATGCATGCTTTTATAGCTCAATTTAACCACTGATCATTCTATGTATTCTAGCTGCCTTTAAACAGTTAAATGTACTAGTACTATAACATATACATATATATATAAATATATAACTCATTCCAACAAATAGTATATGTGTATTGTTGAGTCTAGTTTTTGTTATGTTTTGGTGATGTTTTTAGTAGTCTTTTATTTCATTTTTCTTTCATTTAGTGCGGGTTTATGCTTTGTTTGTTTGTCTTTGTGAATATCAGGAAGAATTGAGCATGTGGAAGAAAATGCCAAAGAAAGGGAAGAAATAACCAAGTTTTTCATCATATTTTGATAAAGAATGGTTCTCAACACAATTTGGAAGTGTTGGTTAAATTTTGGGATGAAAACTTGAAGAATTGAGAAATCCCTTAAGAGCCACGACATGAGCAAAGTGGAGCCGCGGCTAGGGGGGAAACAGAAGCAATGATTTTTGAGGAAATCCTCGGGCCGCGGCATGGCTACAGAGAGCCGCGGCATAGATGGGCATTTTGCCCAGAAATCGTCAATGCGGGCCGCGGCATGGCTTCAGAGAGCCGCGGCATGGAAAGGGCTTTTTGCCCAGGAATTTGGACACGGGCCGCGGCATAGTGTATGTAGAGCCGCGACCCGCCTCTTTAAAATTCGAAATCTTAGGTTTTTAAGATGGGGAAAAAGAAGAGAGAAAGGGGTACGGACGAAAGGAGAGAGGACTGATTTGGAAGGCTCAAGCTTAGAGTATTTTTACATGTTTTTCTTCTTCTTGATGTTATCTTTAATTTCTGTTGTGATTAGCACTATGGCTAGGAACTAATTTTCTGTTTAGGATGTTTAATTGAATCATTTGAATCCCTGTTATGAACTAATGCAATTTTTATATTATTCTTCTTCAATCTTCTTCAATTCCATATAACCTGTTCTTATAGATTGATTATTGATTGGCCATCTTTAGTCATTTACATATGTTTTTAAGTCAAAATCTGAGAAGTGAGATTTAATTATGCTGTGGTTGGACATAATTCTAATTTAGAACGAAAGTATCTGAATTAATTGTGTAACTGTTATTAAGTTGTGAGATTAATGCTATCTGTGTGGTTCAATTTACCATAGAAATATAGGAAATTGTCACTTAGGTTGAGTTTATAATTCATAGTATGATTATAGGCTGCTATATCAACTTGTTAATTGAATTAGGTCAAAAGAAGAAGAATTCACACTTTGCATTAGGGAATAATAGGGAGGATAGTTGATGAGATTAAATATCCTAATTATTTCTCAGTGATTAAATTAAAAAGTTTTTCTATTAGTTGTTATTCAATTTTTAATTATTGTTTATGCAATTTATAGTTTCTTTTGGTGTATTTACAAAAATCAAGAATTTCAATTCATCAAATAGAACGAGAAATTAATTGACTAGTAATTGATAAATCAGTCCTTGAGGACGATACTTGGTTTTACCATTTTATTACAAGTTTGCGACTGTGTGCACTTGCATAGCAAAAATATCGCAACATGTATTATATGCACGAGTGACTAATAATCCTATCATATCGGAGACATAAAAAACTATAGTCAATTGTATTGATTTTCTTTCAGATTAAGAATCTAACTTTCTGTTTAGGAAATTAATATATATTGAGAGAGAAAAACAAATTTCAAGCATACAATGCTATCACAAAAATACATAAAGTCAAAGTCATAAACAAACATGTGTCTAATTTTCTACATGTAATTTTGAGTTAGGCAAGTCAACCCTGTAAACGACCCATTTATTAGGGCGGTAAAGCAACAACAAGTGAGGGACAGTCCCACAATATTCCACAATCCAACAATATTCCTTCTCATAAGGTAAATCTTCAAATTATTTTCTTTCTTTTTAAGGAAACAAATACAAAAATTAATATACTGTTTTCAAAATTAATTTTGCAGAGTGTTGGAGTTAAAAATAGCCATAACTTTACAGAAGCATGGAATGCTTGCTACTTGCTCGATTGGTCAGATGTAATTATTGCTGAAGGCTGTTGGGATTCTAGTGATCCAGACTTAGAGGTGCATGGAATTCCTCTTGGACCAGATTTTATGCGTGTATGGGTTGATGTTGCTATTGTGCCTGGTGCGTATTTATTTCGTCCTAACTATGTGATGCTTATTATACGAGAAGCAGTTGGTTCAACAGTTGCATGGCCTTCTCAAAAGGTTATTCCAAGAGGTATTTATTTGGTTATTTGATTATATAATGCTTGTTCAACATTAACCGATATGCAATCCAAGATTATGATAGCATTATTGACTATTTTAGATGAATGATATGATATTTCATGACCTCATTAGTTTTTCTTTTATGTTTTATTTACCAGATTCAACAAGTCAAGTGCAAAAGAAAATCTGACTTGGAAGGCTTTGGTGTGCTGACATTTGGAAGATCATGAATTCCTACCTTTACTTTTGAATATGCAACTGTTTAAGACTATTTTGTTGACTATTGTGAGAATGTTTTGTTTATGTTAATTAGACAGTGTTGAATATCTTAAGACTTTTGGATTATTTTTTAGATAATCTTGTATGTATTTTGACATAATTATTTGGTTATCTGTGTTATGAACCATATAATCGGTACTAAAAAATATATTTGTACAATGTTAAGGGTGTCTAAAGTATATTAAATGAAGCGGGTTTGAATTAAAGAAATAAACAATAATTATAATGTACAGGTTTATATAATAATTCAAGCTTATCCAAATATTAGAATAATACAAAAAATGTGTTATTGTATCTTTTACAATAACACTGGTTTATAAGCATAAAATCATGTTATGCAAACTATTTTCTATAATGCAGAAAGTGTGTTATTATAAAGTATATCATAACACTACTTTATAAGTACAAAAAAGTGTTATATAATATACTTATAAATAGCATAATGAAATACTTATCTAACTATTAAAATAACACAACAAAAGTGTTATCGTAGGCTATACCATAACACATGTCTATAACTATGGAAAAGTGTTATGCAAAGTGCTCCGACCTACTATAACACCGCTTTCCTTAACACATCAAAAAGTGTTATGGTATATATTTGATAATACTTTTTTGGTCTTATTGAAAGTATTTTTTCTTGTAGTGTTTGGGAGACAACGGCAAAGCCACTATGGCTGGCATGATGATGACAACGAAAGCTACTGGGGATGGGGTTTCAGGAAGTTGTCGACAGAGCTGCTGTGGCTGGGACTGTCAGCGGGCATTGAGGTTAAATGATGCACAATGAACGATGTCGGGGTGTAGCGTTGAAGCTCAAAGATTAGGATTTTGCACTCCACATATTTGGATTAATCTTGTACATTTCCAAGAAAGGGCATGGGTATCAATTGGTCTTCAACAAACCTAACCCCAATTTCTTCTTTCAAATCATTTTGACTGAAGAGAAAGAAATGTTTTCTTCTTATTTCTTTTTCTTTTGATATTTGAGAAACCCAGATTGTGTTCTTCCTCTTCTCAGATTTAATCATTCACTTTTTACTAGGTTTTGTTGGATGAAAAAAAAAACTTGGGGGGTTTTTGTTCGTTAATTGTTCATACCCCTTTTTACAGGGTTCGTTAATTGTTCGTTAATTCATTTTTTGTTTCAAGCATACCTATTGTCTTAATGTCTAAATCTTTGTGAGGTATTCAATGTAGAGTTTCCAAGGTTTACATATGGTAATCGAGCAAATTTAGATCTGAGTATTGTTTTTGTTTTTTAATTTATGATTATATTTTGCTTTTTTTTTTAATTAAATTGATAGGCTTAATAAATTAGTAAAATAATGTGGGATTTAATTTTTGTTTAATGATTTTTTTTAATTTATTAATTGTTCATAAGAAAATATATTTTTTTAAATTTTAGATTATTTTAATTTTGAATTACACATGTGTCACTAATGTGTTATTGACACATCATCAACTATAGAGCCAAAACATCTTTTTATTACAAAAAATGAGTGAAACTAGATAGAAATCTCACTTTACATCACTATGATAGTTCGAGAGAATTTTCAACGCCCTGAAAAAATCGAGGGGTACGATACTAGGGGCATTTTTGGAAATAAATGAAATATTAGCATGAATATGTAATATATACATATGATATCATAATTTTGATTTAAGAGGGTCCATTACACATAGAAAGTAAAATTTCTTTTGTATTTGCCTTTTCAACACTATATTGTTGTGGGGTTGCTGTCTAGTTGATTTTAAGTTGTTTTTTCAATATTATTTGTTGTGAGGTTTATATCTAGTTGAAACAATATTTTTGTAATTATGAAACTTTAAAATCGTATTTTTGAAAACTTAAAATAATAAAATTAAAAGAAAAAAAAGTAGTGATCGTAAAAATGTAAAAGAAAAAACATAAAAAAATATATATAATTATGAAAAGACCACAATAATTTATTAATATAATAAACAAACCTTAAAGTCGAAAGAAAAAGAAAAAAACACTAATTAATACAAAAGCTTTTGTACTTTGGATAAGCCAATTAAAACTCTTATAACTATTTCCTCATATCATTTTATATATGACACCTCCTCTTTGAAATTGCTAAAAAAAAAAGTGGGTCAAGGGCTCAATAAAATACTTTCTTTGTTACATCAACTTTTAAAACTTTCTTTCCTTTTCTTGGATTCACGGCAACAAAATTTGGTCACGCTTTGCAGTAAAGTGAGCACTCACAGTAGCTCCTGTAAAGGAGCTACTACTTTAAAAAAAAATTGAAAACACTATTAAATTCACCTCTATCAACTCCTTAAACTCACTCTTCATTTTTTAGATCCTCTATCTTTTTTTATTTCATTCTTTACACTTATAAAATTTTTAGAGCTCTTTTAAGTATTTTTTTATTCATTTTTCTTTCTTTCTCTCTCAAAATCTATTGGTTTTTTATTCATTTTTATTATGTTAATTAATAAAAATATTTAAAGATAAAATATTTAAATAATGTTAAAAAATATATAGAAAAGTTGATATATGATATAATATAAAATTTTGATATAAATAGAGAAAATGAAATTTTAATGATGTATTTTGAAGTATAGAGTAGAAGTGCTAAGAGCACTCCCAACAATATAGAGAAAATGAAATTTTAGTAATGTATTTTATATGGTATAATATAAAATTTTGATATAAATAGAGAAAATGAAATTTTAGTGATATATTTTGAAGTATAAAGTAGAAGTGCTAAGAGCACTCCCAACAACATATTCTCTCTATCTTTCAAAATACATCAACAAAACCCAATTTGTTCTATTTTACATCAAACCACCATCCAACGTCTATATTTCTTTTCTATATCATTTAAATATTATATCTTTGGGATAATTGTGGCAAAAGTACCCAATGTTTGGGTTTTGTACGCGGCATAGACCCAAAGTTTATTTTTAGTGGCAAAAGTACCCAAAGTCAGTAAAACTGTAATTCCGTCAGCCTCCTCCGTTAGACTCCGTTAGGCAGACACGTGTCACGTTTTTATTGGTCCAAATCATAATTATTTTTAAACATTGGGTACTTATGCCGCGTACAAAACCCAAACATTGGGTACTTATGCCGTAAATATCCCTAATATATTATTGAGTTGGACCAATCACGAAGTGACATGTGTACACTCAGATGTAACTAACGGAGGAATCCAAACGGAACCAAACGGAATAACACTTTTTGGTACTATGGGTACTTTTGCCACTAAAAATAAACTTTGGGTCTATGCCGCGTACAAAACCCAAACTTTGGGTACTTTTGCCACAATTATCCCTATATCTTTTAATATATTTTATTCATTTTAAATATATAATATTAATATGTGAACACATACAAAAATAATTAAAAACTAATAACACTCCCAATAGTACTTTACTCTATATTACAAAATACATTACCAAAGTATTTTTTTTTATAATTTACATCAAATTTTTATATTATACCATACATCAAATTCTCTATTTTTTCTCTACATCATTTAACTATTATATTTTTTAAAAATATTTTATTTATTTTAAGAAATAAAATAATTAAATATAATAGTATCACACTCATATATATATATACAAAAGTTTATAAAAAAAATAATAAAATATTTATAGCTTGATTAATAGTGTTTTAATACATAGAGAGAAATACTATTAATTTAGCTAAAAAAAAAATATAAGTTTACATCACCCATTGAAAGACTATTTAATTATTTTTTCTCTATATTATAAAGAATAAGACATTTTATCTTGTCCATTGTGAGTCCTTTAATAAAATAAGTTTATAGCAATGAGTAGTAATGCTCTATATATATAGAGTAGTTACTATTCACTACTATAAAAAAAAATGTAAAATAGAGCATCTGTTGTATGCTATTTTTGACCTATTTTGATACTTTCTTTTCTCTAAAATAGAGAGGAGCGTAAGCTGGTAAGAGTGTTCTAACGAGGGTGCTCTAAAGAAGAGAATTATACAGCTCACTGTAAAAATAATAAATAAGAAAAGAAAGAAAGAAGCACAACTTGCAAGCTGGGGTGAATGTCAAGACTCTTTAAAATAAATCTTAAAATATAGTTTGGGGATGCCATTTCTTTGAATATTTATTGGGTGAATGTACCTTTTAATTATGCAAAGAAAGTCATACAAAATCTCTTTATATACGTTATTATTCTGGGTCAATTTCTTAAAGTGATTCTGTCCACAATCTGGTGAGAAATCTTTGGAGTAATCTCTAAGCTATTGCCATTACTTTCTAATAATGATTCCATTTTTCACTTTTCTATTTTTCATTCATTTTAAAGAGAAATCAACTTTTATTTTTTTATTTTGGGTAACTGTTAGCGAGTCCATTAATGGTATGGAATATATAATCTGATTCTTTTCATTCTAGGAAATTAGAAAGTGATCTAAATTGAAACACTTGGCATCATCATCCTTTTTCTTTTGTATCAAGAAAGTTCATTACACAAATTTTGATACTAAAGGCACAAACAAAAACATTCCAGGATGTAGTCAGCTTTAAACAGCACCTGCAACTTTTTTATTTATTTAAATATATATATAAATATTTTAATTAGCAGCTGGCACAATTTGAATCAGAAGGTCAAAAGTTTTACCTAACTCAGTCATTTCCAATATATTATATATAGTTCCTATATTTATGAAAAGAAATATACATACTGACAATATATATATATATATATAGGAAAAATGACGATGATAATAACTCAAGCATTCACTTTTTAATTAACAATATCTCTAAACTTGATTATAAATATATATGATTATGAGTTATACTAAAGTGGTTGATCTCGAGTTAGTGTCAAAGGGTTTCAAGGAAAAGGCTTGCTCTAGGATGCAAACCAGCATCCTTAAGAGTCTGTCCCATTTGGTCAACTCCATAAACTCTTCTTGGAAAGCTTGAGACCAATCTGTAGTTTTCAACCCCAGGCAACCCCAGGGAGTTTATGAATCTGTAAATTGACTGCACTTTTTCTGTGCTCGAAAACCTCTGCTCTCTTCTTTCCCCATTTGGAAACCTTATTAGTATCTGATTAAGAAAAAAAAAAGGGGGGGTAACAATTCACTAATTAATAAGCAAACTCAGTTTCACATGTTATCATTATTGTTATTAATTTATCATTGTCAGAATATCTTACTACCTGAGTAGCCTGAGGATCCTTTGCTGTGTTTAAAGCTTGTTTATTATTAGATTGAGTTTCTCTGGTAGTAGAAGGCTTAATTGTACTTGGATTGTTTCTGAACATGTCATAACCTGCTCTTTTTGCAGCTTCTGCTGGTTTCTGTACTCTTTGATCTCTTAAGGCTAGATTCTTCAGCCTTTCCTTTTCCTTTATACGTATTAAATAAGAACATTAGCCAGCCTTATAAGAAGTTATATATATATATATACATATACAGTGACACTCATCTATATACAAACCTTGTCAATTTGTAAAGCTGCAACATAAGCTGCATCCTGTTCTTCTCTTAAACGACGATCAGCTCTTATTTTTTCTTCCTGCATGGCCTTAGAGCCACCAAAAGCCAAACCTTGCTCTTCCATTGTTCTCTGCAGAATCTCCACCAGCTCAGCTGTGGAAATTGGCCCTTCAATCTAAAATCACATGAACACAAAACCAGCTTTCTTGATAAGTATCATAATTTAATAACCATAATAGTAATCGTCACTGTTTCTATGGCTGTTGTTAGTATAATAATTACTGTCTTCACTGTATGTGGCACGTGCCATGCTATTCATCATGCTAAAAGGCCATTGTATTGTGCATAAAGCCAACATTAACACACGGTGTGTGAAAAAGAGAAGGCATATTAATGATCTCATCTCATATGGCCAACATGTTATCATGATATATATTTGAAATAGTATCATCTTATTTATATATACTTACACAGAACTATTGCCTGCATAGTTGTACTTTTTCTATTAACTGTTCAGAAAAACTTATACAGAGAATGTAAAATGAAGAAAATGACAAGAAACTTTACTCCTTAGTTCTGACTAGAACAGTAGTACACACCCTCTTGTTCTCTCCAAATAGTGAAATTGTAACACATACAGCTCCTGAACTGTTAATCTTTCCAAATTAGACTGAATTGATCACGTGATTGTCACGTATGAGTTTCCAAAACTGAACCTTACAAAATGAAAGTTTGAGTTGTAATTTCCTAACACTATTAAGTTACTAAAATTTCATTTATGGCCTATCCCATGTGACTGAAATTTGAAAGCCAAGAAGTGTTACATACAATATTCTATATTATATACTATACAGTAAGGGGGATGAAATCAACCGTTTTAACTAACCTGCTGCAGTACTGCTATGTTATCCCCAGTGGAAGGAGCTATGACAGTGCAGAAAGGGTAAGTAGCTGGCCCCAATAGGGCAGCCATTTGCAGACCTTGACCTTTATCTGCTAAAGCTCCCCAGCAAACAAAGTTGGCATCAAGATACTCAGCTGTCAGTTCTGAACAAAGTGTTTCTCTACAGAAGGAAGGAGTGAAGGGGTGTTCAGGTGAATGAAGATACATGAACAAGAACTTATTTTTCTCTTTTGCTATCTTTAAAGCCTCCATGAAATGACAAGTGTAGAAGCATGGATGAGTGAAGCCATATTGGTGCTCAAAGCTAGCCAGAAATTCCATTTCCTGTGGTACAAGTATGTTATGATGATCTTGTGGATATTGTAGTTGTTGGAGGTTTGATGGTAGTATAGTTGGAGATCTTCTTCCTCCCATGGCTCTTGAAAATCCCCCGAAAATGCTTCGCGGAAGGCTCACCATTCGGCGAACAATCCCATTACAAGAAGCCATGGATGGGGAAAAAGAAACAGAGAAAGTGGTAGGAGTGGTAGCAATAGTAGTAGTAATAGTACTATTAGGCTCTTTGGCTCATATTCATGCTCAATAGTTGAATATATTGGTAGTAAACTATTCAAAGTAGCAATCAACTTCATTGTTCCTTTTTCTTTATTTTGTTAAAGTTTAGACTAAAGACACAAAGAGCGCATTGTGGAAGAATGTGAAGATTCTTCATTCTTTTTTTTTTTTTTTCTTTTAACTTCTGGATAATTAAAAGCAGATTCTCTGCTTATGATGAACTCTTCCACCATTTGTTATGGAAAAAATTCATGCAATTTTTATTAACCATATACTGTTTAACAACTGGAGCATACAAAAATAAGAGTGGACACAGAATACAATTCTAATTCTTATCACTATAGTTCAATCCTGTAGTTTTATATATTCTGTTCTTATTACCAAAAAGAAAGTGAGATTGAAATTTGATTCAAATTTTGATAATTTTAACGCCAAATATTGAAAGTTAAGTTAATAAATGGAGCAAAGAACAAAGCTGCAGAGATATGTACAGCAGATTTCATTTTCCACACAACTTAACAAACAGTACTCTTTCCTTTACTTTAGTCAATAGTTATGAGGCCCAACTTAAAGGTACAATGTCAAAGTTTTAAATGTGTCTTAAATAGAAAAGTCCAAAAAAAGCTTAAACAGATTCGTTGTGTTGCTCAAATCATCATCATTTCTTCTTTAATTTGTCATTTTTTAGTGACAAAAATTGAACCATAATAAGCAGTTTTAAATGCTTGAGTACCCTTTAAACTATATCAATTATCTTTCATTTTCTGGATAGAAATGGCCATTGGCGACATACCTTTTTGACCTCCAAACAAACTTTATCAAGAAATAAAAAATAACAACAATAAACCTTTAAACTTTATAGCAATTGTTAATATATATACATACTTATATGTATACCCCATGTGACAGCCTACTGATAAAAAATAATAATCTGATAATTTAATACTAGCTTGAAGGACATATATATATAGTGGTGCTTTAATAAAACTCCACAGTATTTTTCAGCTTTTCTTTTTTATAAAAAGCAAGTGAAAAATAGTGATATATCTTACAAACTTGCTGATAGAAACCACATGGTCTCCACTCTCAACCAAAGTTTGAAAAATATGTACACATAAGTATATTTATATATATATATATATATGTATGTATAGATGACCTATCACCATCTTCAAAATCAAAAACTTTGAGTAGGCACCAAGGTATATATAATAGTGGCCTTAGTTGAATCTGCATTATTTTTCAGTAAGAGAAGATGAAAACTCCTCTTCTGGGGACAATGTGCTTGAAAAGCAAGCATTGCCCACTTTTAAAATTTTTCTTTGGTGCTGAAACGCGTGCTTGTTGGTACCATAATTTTGTTGCTGTTTACACTAGCAAAAACACTTAGGCAAAACCTTATCATGTGTCCACAAAAGAACCCATTTCAAACAAAAAATTAAGTGAACATTTACTACCAATGTCTATTTCAAGGCAGACAAAACAAGACCCCTAGTAACCAAAACTAGGAATTTGATTTATTCATTTCTTATTGGCATGAAAATTTTCATTCCAAAGACTCATCATTTCTCATTCTCATTTTCATTTTTTATCTAATATCTATTGCCAATTGCCTCTCACCAAACCTATGGTGACCACTCTATCTTTATAGGATGATTATTTGGTACCACAATGAAAAAGAAAGAAAAAGTTCTCAATCTTTTTGCTCAATTGATTTTAGTTAAGTGATATCCCAATTGTATGGTCAAGTTAATCACTACCTAATTAATGGGTTACTGAATTCTTTCTGGGTTGGGGAAAGGGGATAGAGAATTGAAGGCTACCAAGACATAAATGAAATTAAATGCTTATTCTTACAAATAACACACAATCAAACTTGAGTGGAATCCCAGCAAAATCAACATGCAACTATAAATTTAATTAGTTGTCTACCCCCACTACCCTTTTGTTTTCTGGTCTCAACTTTAATATATTTTTTTGGGGTAATAAATTCTTGCAAGCTGGCTCCCTGATCAAAAAGCATGGCATTTGCAGGCTTTACCAAAATCTAAGTAACCTAAGTTTGGTATATAAATTATGCCATGAAATGAGTTACCTTTATTAACTTTAAATACAGGAGAAAAAAAAATTAAAATAATACACATATACTTTAAGAAGATAGAATCAACTCTAAACTTGAGTTGAATTTCTATTAAAAAGTATACATAGTTTTCAATGTAAATTGTGGGGTTTGGAATTCCCTGAGACCCAAACTTTTTTTACAAGGGTGATGTACATGGTTCCACTAAGTGAACTTAACAATCAATCTTAAATTAATGGCTGTAGTTTTTAATGTATATGATGAGAGTGGCAGCCCTGTGGACCAATATTCCAAAACGGTTTTTTTTTTTTAAATAAAAATAAAAATAAAATTTTAAAATAAAAAAAAATTAAATTTTTATTTCATTAGCTGCAGAGAGGTGGTTGAGAGTTTTAGTGGGGCTTTGTGAAAAGAAGAGAGAAAACATAAAGAATAGTGTGGTATGAGTAAAGGGGTGGGGGTGTCTATGGAAGTGGCAAGCACCATTGCCCAGAACCCTAAAAAGAGAACAAAAAGCCTTTAGGGCCCATACCCTTGTGCTGTCAAAATTTAAGTGCCATAAGTCTCAAGAAAGTGTACTACTTAGGCTTAAGCCAAACTTGAGGATTATTACTAGGTAGGTAGGGTATCTTCTTTTAACTTTCAAATATTTAATTCATATTTAGTTAAAAAAAATTATTAAAAAAAATACACTTAAGGAACTACAACTACTTACTAGTACTCTCCTACCATTTAAGCTCTTTGTATACTTTAATACCCTCTTCAAAGCAAAACCAAACCATTGTCCTTGGAGTTGGAGTTGGAGTTGGAGTTGGTATAAAGTTTCTTAATTATCCCTTGCCACATGAAATTTTCATGTGATATTAAGAAATTGACAAAAAATAATAGATTAAGGAGCTTTGGCAACTCTTTGGCTCTTCTTATCATGTGATCAAAGTACATGTAAACGTTTTTAGATTTTAACCAATGAAGAAGACTTGATCTTCACTCTCAAAATTTCAAGATTAGTTTCTATACCTACAAACTAACAACAATTTTGTCGGCAAATGAGTCTTTAATTTGACTTGTTTGACCATTGAAATCACACACATAAAATGGGACCCTCTTAAAATTAAATCAATATAATGAGTACAGTTTCAACCCATCTACATATATTTTTTCTTCATCTCGTACAATAAATGTGGTACCCAATATTGACCACTCATTTTGGATTAAAAGTTAAACCTTTCATTCTGGTCATTGTCCATGGCACTAGCCAAAGAAAGGTTATGGCTTTGTCTTAGTGAAGAAGGTAAAACAATGGCATATATATAATAAGCTAAGCTAATCAAGATTTGCTCAATATTTATATCTATATCAAGTCTCTATCATTTATTTCATGAATTAACTTACTCTAGTACAAATAGAGGCTTTTTGTCTTCTTTTTTTTACCACTTGAACTTTTTATTTTCTTTCTCTTGGTGGTGACAAAAGGTGGAGATGTAGGTAGCCTTGACCACCACCTAATAAACAGACTAGAAGGCACACTAATACAATTTGTGGGTTTTTGGAGAGACAAATATATTTCAAAAAGTCTATTTTGAAAAAGAGAAGAAAAAAATGTTTTGGTCTAGCAAATGATCATTGCATATAAATTACCACTAGGCAATAGGATTATACAAAAATAGTCAAAAGAATTTTCCATATTGGAAATTACTCATCATGTCCATCAATATGTTTCCTCCTCAATGCCAATTATTCTTGCTCTATACGTATACTCCACTTCATAGATCATAGTGGTAGTAGCATTACCATATCAATTTTCTTAAATTAAATTAAAAAAATCATGAAAAAAATTGATTTAGATATTGTCATCATTGTAATAAGTCTCAATAAGATCCAAGCTAGACCCACAATCATACACAATTCAAACTTGACAATGGTAATTAATAATATCTAATAATTTATGATAATGTAATATTATTATGTAGAGTTTTTCTTTTGAATTTATGTATATTATTAAAGGAGAATGAGACTTTGAGATAGCAACATGTCGCCACAAACGCGTCCACAATTATATATAGAAGAACATACACGCATAAAAAATATATCTTGAAATGGTATTAATTTCCCTTGAAAGAAAATGATTTTAATATTTTATGATACTGAAAATCACAATAATAAATAATGATAAAAACACATGAAAGTGGCCTAATAGTGACTACTAGCTACTTGTACCATGAGCTTTGAGAATAACTTTATTATAATTTGTAGGTGGGAATTGGATTTGGGATAACATAATAGTGAAATATAGAATATGAAATTTATCATGCACTTAATGTTACGTACATTTATATAATAACAATGTAGATTTGAAGTCATCCATTTACTTAGTCCAAATTAAAAAGAAAAAAATATGAGAAAATGAGGAAAAGGACAAAACTTCAAGAATATAGAAAGTTGTAGTGAAATTCCTCTTGAAAATCAGAGACAAGAATGAAGAGAATCAGTACCGTTGGCCATTGTTAGGTCTCTGTACTGATATCTTAAATCTGAAACACACCTACCCTTTCTCTCTCTTTCTATAGATTTTATTTTATTATTTATATTTTTAATTTTTTATAATTCAAACTTGAAGAAAAAGAAAAAAAGAAAGAAGTCTTTTGACCACAACTTCATACGAGTAAAACTTAAGTACATACCCCACCTATCCAGGTCCAATTTAAATATGCTTCTGCCCTGAAATTTCTACCTGTCAGAACAAAAAACCAAGAGGCTAGAATCTCACACACAAAAATATATAGTGAGAGAAAATATATAGTGAGAGAGATTGTTTTGTTTATATGTTGGAAATGGTGAGGATTTGAGTAGAAATATATTTTTTTGTTGTTGTGTTGTTTTGTAAGGACATGAAGAGTGAGGAAGATTCAGTTCTATGGGGAACGAGATGATGAGGAGGAAGACAAAACAATGGAATGATAAGAAGAAGCAGAAGAGGAAGCTGAGGCCATGTTGTGAAATTCAGAGCAGAACAAGACAAACACAAGTAGTTATTTCTTCTGAACCAAAACAAACAACTAAGCCAAAACATTCCTCTAAACTAGCTTATTCTACTACTACCACTACTGCTACTACTACTTCTACTAACTCCTACCAACCTTTCTCATTCGTTCCCATGCTTCTTGTTCTTTTCCTCTTTGTTTCTTTCCTTTCTTTCCCTGCATTTTCTCTCCCCCATCACCCTTTTCCGGCCAACCAAACATTCCGGCCTGAAAAAGAGCTACAAAAGCTGAAAAGGGTCAATGCTTATTTGAAGAAAATCAACAAGCCTGCTGTCAAGACAATTCAGGCATTTTCTTCATTCATTCATATTTTTTCCTTCTTTTTTCTTTATATGAAAGAAAGTTTTTTCTTCTTTTTTTGAGCTTTGAGTGATCTGGGGTGTTTTTGTTTATGGGTTATTTTTAATGCGTGCAGAGCTCAGATGGTGATGTGATAGATTGTGTGCTTGCTCATCTCCAACCAGCTTTTGACCATCCTCTGCTTAAAGGGCAGAAGCCATTGGTAATGCTTGCTCATTTATAATTATAATCAAATTTTATGCTCTTTTGTTTGGTTATATGATAATTATGGTTCTTATGGTTACTAAATTGGATGCTTAATTTTTTGCAGGATCCACCAGAGAGGCCTAAAGGCCATGAAAGTAAAGAGACAATTCAAGAGAGTTATCAGCAGTGGACTGAGTCAGGTGAATCATGCCCAGAAGGAACTATTCCAGTGAGAAGAACCACAGAGAAAGATATTTTAAGAGCAAGTTCCATTGGAAGATATGGTCGAAAACCAAGAAGACATGTTAGGAGAGACTCAACTGGCAGTGGCCATGAGGTTGGTATTTTAGTTTAATTTTATTTAACTAAATAATTTACTTTCTTTAAAAAAAATTAAAAAATTACTGTAGCTTCTTCTTGTCTTTACTATTTAGTCCACTATTCAAAAAACAAAAGAGATCACAATCATTTCATAATTTTTTTTTAATTTTTTCTCCACCGAAAAGACTAACTTAAAAAAGGTTCAGTTAATTTCATTTTTCTCTTCATGGCTATCAATCTGTTATAGTTATAAGAAAAAAAGCAGGTAATGAAGAGACATCAATTAATTGTCAAAAAAAGTTCTATAGTAAAATTTTTGTTATATCATGACTAATCCAATCCATAATTAATATTATTATTTTTTTGACAGCATGCAGTTGTATTTGTAAATGGGGAACAATATTATGGAGCAAAGGCCAACCTCAATGTTTGGGCACCAAGGGTCACTGATCAATATGAATTCAGCTTATCACAATTATGGGTCATCTCAGGTTCATTTGGCAATGATTTAAACACCATTGAAGCAGGCTGGCAGGCATGTTTTAACCCCCAAAATAAAAAAATACATACTTTACTTTTGATTCAAGCAAATAGAACCTTTAACATATATATGATGATATAATTATACATATAATCAGAAAAGGACTAAAAAAAGAAGATTTTAGTAATGTGGAACAGCTGTTAGAGACTTTCTTTCTTGTTTCACTCAGCTTTTCTATAGCAATGACCAATGAGCTCTTTCCATTCATTCCTTTTCAGGTTAGTCCAGAGCTATATGGTGACAACTATCCAAGATTCTTTACATATTGGACAGTAAGTTTTTATTTATTTATTTATTTTTGCTAAAGAAAATGTGACTTCCAATTAATCAATTTATTTATTAATAAATTTGCTTAATGATTTTGCAGACAGATGCATATCAAGCTACTGGATGTTATAACTTACTATGCTCTGGCTTTGTCCAAACAAATAACAAGATAGCTATTGGAGCAGCTATCTCTCCTAGGTCATCTTACAATGGGAGGCAATTTGATATTGGTTTGATGGTTTGGAAGGTGAGTTTTAGCTAAACATTCAAATAGTTTAAACTTACCAATACCACTGTAAAAATTCATTAATAAAGTATACATTTATATATATATATATGTGTGTGTGTGTGTGAATCTCAACAAATAAACTAATATGAGATCTTGGCTAGTCATATTTATGGTTTTAGACCTATAACAAAACCAATAATAACATCCTTATTGTAATTATTGTAGCCTAGCTAATAGTCTATGCTATGCCTATCAGACTAATATATAAATATATCTATCTTTTATTTGATAAAACTTAAGATCATTTGATGCCTTACTTTATTCTCTTAAAAAGTTAAAACAAAGCAAATTCATTTCATCCTCAGTTAATAATAATATTCCCCAAAAAAGGAAAAAAAAAGTTTCCTCTTTAAATTCTCTGTTGCACAAATTCAGGTAGTTAGTAGTAGATAATAAAGACAATGAGGCCTACCCATGAGTGGCAAAATTATCATGTTGGTAATAATTATGTCTTCAATCTTTGACAAACTATTGATCTTAAAAAGAGAAAAGAACAACACTTTTTAACACTATAATTATTAATTTTTCTTTTTATTTTTGTTGATAATGATAATCAGGATCCAAAGCATGGGCATTGGTGGTTGGAGTTTGGGTCAGGTTTATTGGTTGGATATTGGCCAGATTTCTTATTCAGCCACCTTAGAAGCCATGCAACCATGTTGCAATTTGGAGGTGAAATTGTAAATAGTAGATCTTCTGGTTTCCACACATCCACTCAAATGGGCAGTGGTCATTTTTCAGGAGAAGGTTTTGGGAAAGCATCTTATTTCAGAAACTTACAAATAGTGGATTGGGACAATAACTTGCTCCCCTTGTCAAATCTTCACCTCCTGGCTGATCATTCTAATTGTTATGACATAAGACAAGGAAAAAATAATGTATGGGGTACTTACTTTTACTATGGAGGTCCTGGGAGAAATGTAAGGTGTCCTTGAAATAAAAATTGCCATAAGAATTAAGATATAGAAAAAACATTTTCTTTCTTTTTTCTCTTTTTTTTTTCTTCTTTTTTTGGTTATTATTTTAACAAAAAAAAAATCTGGGTTTTAGTTTTCCTTGTTAGGTTTTAACATGGTTTGGGTGATTTTGATATTTTTCCCATTATAATGTTTTCCTTTTGTTTTTTTGAGGGGATTTATAATCATTTGATTATCCCACCTCTTGGGCTTTGTAAATTTGGGGAACATACAAAGTGTTAATAGTACTGGTTTGTGTAGTAGTGTTGGGGCATTTTCTTTGCTTTCCAATTCTTTCCAAGGAAAAATAATAATTTACAGGAAAAAGAAAAAAAAAGAATGGTAAAGAACTCACCTAGACAGAGGTGGGGCTTAGAAGACTTGAACTTGCCCACTAAACCCTACATGGGTTATTATTGTCATTTTAAGCTCAATTTCTTTTTATTGTTTTTAAAAGTAAAGAAGAATGCAAAGTTTTATACTTTATTGGTAAAACACCATACTTTAAGGTCTTGCATGTGGGCACAACAATGAATGTAAATTATTGTTTTTCAAAGCACCAGCAGGCCTAACCAATTAACCTTCCAAACAATACCATACTAATAAGTAAAATATTTGTTTCAAAGTTTCTAAAACTAGAATTATGTGCAATAAGAATCTCAGTAACCATAAGAAATACTTTCTAGTAACAGTCAAAGCCAAGTTCATTTAATTTACTTGCAGGCTTGCAGCATTTCCCATACAAGTTTGTGCTCTTCAAAGTGGACTTCTTTTGGTACTTAAATATTATTAAAATTTTAATACATTTCATTAATAATAAAGAGGTTAGGTTCTTGGGTCTTTGGCTAAGTGTATGGTTATTAGCAAGTCAATCTTTCCTAATGCTTTGTTCATATATTTTAGTAATAAATATCCCAAGAAGAATCTTTCTTATTTCTGAAATTTTGAGTAAAATCTTTCAAAGAAAACTCTTATTGCATACAGTTCATACAAAGATAATATTGAGCAAAAGATGCCAGGCACAAGGGACTAAGAAGCCAGCATTTTGTGGGTCTAAACAAGAAAAGAAAAAGCAACACGAATGGTTTAAAATTGGAGGGAGAAAGAAAGAGTTGTTTCTCTAATAAAAAGCTGGTCATTTTTGTAACTTTGTTTGCCTTGATTCAAGGTTTGGACAAAAAAAAATTGGTTTTTTTTACTCTTTAGAGACGTGTGACATAATGCCCCATATGGATTCTGAGACATGTTATGACTATGACAAGAACATCTCAAAACAATTTTAAAAACCTGAGTTTTTTACTATTGCTTTATGTTTTCAATCACTAATGTCGCCTAAATATGTTGCGAGATTCCAAAAATAAACTATCAAGTAGGGTCAACTGCTCAACTGGCTAAATCACCATAAATTTAATAACACCAGTCAATATCCATTTTTTTTAATAAAAAGTACCAAGTATAAAAAAAGGAGGAGAGAAGGCTAATTATATTGCATTGCAATGATACATTAAGATTCCTAACAAGAAATCACAACTTCAAATCAAATGGATTTTCCTAATTCTCCTCAGGCTTTTGCACCAATATTATCCATGATGAGTCAAACCTCAGACCTTATGAGAACAAACTATGAACACTAAATATCTTCAAACATGTATACATATGCCTCAGATTTGTTGTTTCCTGTGGATTTTATAGTTTTGAGAAAAATAGTTTGCACGTGCTATCCTCAAGTCAAACATCTCTAATCTTGGAACGGCTAAGGTCAACTAGGTTTAGACGTTTCCTTGCTGAGATCACCAAAAAGATTTCTAATAAAAAGGTCTATAAGTTCAGCAAGATCTTCAGGAGTAGAGACCTCAAAAGTGTGGCCTTTAATAATATTCAAGTCTCTTATATCATCAACCAGAGGCCCCTTTGAATGGCAATCACTTGTCTGTTGATTGTATATCACCCCATATGCTTTTTCTGAAACCATACAAAGTTTGATGAATTCAGGATTATTGAGAGTTTCGCTAAAATCCAAATGGGATGCATGATTTTTTGTCAGCCCTTCTATAGAATTCATCTTGAGTGCAATCTTTCGAATAGATACAAGGTTAGAAGTCAACTGCTGAGCCATATGGGACATATTACAGATCGACTGTTCACCATCCCCACGTAGATAGAAAATTTGGACCAAATTGGCAAAGCATATGCGTGCCAAGAAAATAAGGAAATCATAGAAGTTCATGCCTGCAAATATTGGAGAAACCAATGAAAATCGTTCAAGTGATAGAATCAGTTGACGCATTAATGGTGCAATACAAATGATTGGCAGTCATTATAAAAGAGCCATGCTCATCACCATTGAATTTATAGCATGATCCACAATGTCAATTTTTTATTGCTGCCAAACAAATCTTTATAGTATAACCCACCACTAATCTTCTTTCTCTTAGTTTCCATTATAAACACATTGTTCTGTGGATCATGCTGTTTATTCAATTGTGATATAAAGCAATTCATTTTAAAAAAAATTACTTGTGTTCAGCCTTTTGGTTCTTCTCATTGTGAGTTAGCTGACTTATCTCTCTCCTTAAATATTCTACTTTTTTATCTTATGTTTCAACGAGGCCAACTAGCATACAGCCTACTGCAATTCCCCTTATAAGGGTCCTAAGAACTTGCAGTTTACCTGTGTTGGCCGCAAGATTACGCTGGCAGAGACCTACAAAGTCATCACATATATCCTTGATGTCTTCTATGTATTCCTTGGCTTCATTGTAGTCCTTTAAAAGTAGATCCCACTATAAGAAATAATACATATAGGGAGAGATGTTAGTGCCTGCACATTTTGCTTAATAAGTTATAAACACAATGCTAATTTTCTAAACCAAACAAACAAGTATTCGGCAATGCTGTTGCTATGTTATACTCACCACCCAACAAAGGTTATAGCCATTGAACCAGTTGTGGTTTATGGAAATAGTATCTTCCTGAAAGCATTCAAATTACATATCAGATGCCATATTATGCTGCCACAAATCTAGAGTTCATACAGAAACAGAAAATAATCAAAGAGTTTTGAGTTTCCTGAGAAAGAAAATGAGGAGATAGAGATGTCAAATGGGCTGGGGCTGCATATTGAGCACAACACAGAATGAGAAAGTATCATAAGAGGTGGGTCACGTCAAGCTCATTGTTTTGGCGCCATGGGTCAACACAACCCATTAAGCATGAGAAGTATGACTCAAACATGATTGTATATGTTCCTAATGGCTCACATACATGTTTGTGTTATATGTATATAATTTGTGATAGTTGTAGCATTGGTTATGTATAAATTTATTTAGGCAGTTTGTTGGTAGCTGTAAAAATTAAAATTATTTAATCATTATAAGTAGACTAATATGTTTTTGCATATGAACTAATTTTACCATTTTTAACAAATTAGTTATGGAAAATTTAGTAATTGAACAAACATATAAAAAAAAAATTGATGGACTCAATTCATTAAATTGGCAGACCAAAAATGAGCTAGCTCATTTGACTTATTGGTCTTGGCACAATACCTAGTACAAGCGTGAGATGTGCATGTGCCCATGGGTTGCATCAGGCTTAAGGTTTTTAATCTTGAGTCGATAAGAACATGACATCTCCATGAGGAAAGTTATATCTTTTTATTCTGTTTGTCGATAACAAATTTTTGAAAATAGGTTAGTTTTTTTTAAGCTTCTTTTTCAGTCATTTATATGCCTTTGAAGTTTTAATTAGGAAAAAGAAAACTAATAAGAACAAAGTGAACTCTTCTAAAAGTTGTACCCAAAACAAAAGGAAAAACAGAAGGTACCAGATTATGAACTTGATGATACCAACCGCTAGGTACAAATATAATTTCATTTGGTTCTTGAATACACTCCAACCAAGTGGCCTACACGTAAGAAGAATAAAGCAATAGATAAGCAATTGCAAAAACTAGTCAATGAATCAGAATAAACTTAAAGAAACTCCAGATTGTTGATTTACCTTCTTAAAACCAGGAAATTTCGTTTCACTAACTTCATCAAAGATATTATACACACAGCTTTTCATGTTTCTGACAATGACAGAAAGGAGTTACAATAAAGGAAAACAAAACAAAAGAAAAAAAACATCACTACACCTACTCTTACACCCTGAAGTAAGAAACTTAGAAGAGTTAAACCAACCATTTAACCATTTATTCTTCAAGAGAGCCAACATTGGCCCCTATGAACAGCATTCAACAGTCAAAAAATTAGATAGCTGATGAAAAATTACAACCAACTTGTTCTTAAAAGTGGTAACTTGTACAAGGTTGCTGTAAAAGCTAGCAATCCATTGGCATGAACCGCTGTTTAAACAAAGCCCCCCTAACAAAACCCCAACCCCAACAATGTGTTTCATTTATCGAAGATTTATAAAGTAGACATTATAGTCATCAACATGGATCTCTCTGATTGCTTTAAATGCAAGAAATTACATTCATACCTGTCAAATACAAGATGACTTTGAGAAGGAGACAGGAAGAGCCAACGTTTCTTTCCACACACATTTGCTGACCAACTATATGACCTAAAAACATCAGCATGAAGAGGAGTCCAAGATCCTACATAAAGATAAAAGTCAGGTACTTCCTAGTGGATTGAATATTAAACCGAACAAAAGAGCAGAGAATTTCAGTTGAAATCAAATGTAAGTAAAAAAAAAAAAATCATAACTGAAAGGATTTAGAGATAGAGATCAAAGCTATGCTCGTACCTTTTTCTCCCATGTAAACAAAACGATAGTCAGAGCAGCTTATTTCATTACTCTCTGAGTAAACATCAGGATCCTTATGCATGCGGTAGTTATCGAGGTACAGGTTGAGCCAATCATCACAAAAGAACAGGGGAGTTGTGTATGCTGTATATTCTGGGTACTCCTGGGACCAGATTGAAAATAATAAGAGAACTAGTAACGTGAGAAACTAAAATAGGCAAAAAAAACTCACTCTTTAAGCTCACATTTTTCATGATACAATGAGAACTAGAACACCCCCCCCCCCCCTCACACACACACACACACCCAACCACTTGAACAAGCCTCAAATGGCTTAAGCGGACATTTTTCTTACTATGTGCTATTTCTTCTTTGTTTCCATTTTCCAAGGAAAAATAGGATCATGAAACATACAGATAAAAACCAAATCACAGAAAATGATTCGTGCAAATATAACAAGTTCAATTCTGCGATTACAATGTGCACTAATATTAAGGTTCTTATTAAAAAAATATATTATTTTTGTTTTTAAATTTTCTTCACACTGAACCATACAACCTTTGGAAGGAAGAAAACTCTAGCAAATTCCCAGATAGATCCCTCCCCATGAAGAATTGAACCCAGCTCATGAGAGCAGCAAACCATGGGCTGAATACTTGACCTACAATAGGAATGAATTACCATATAAAGCAACAAAGGAAAAAGAAAACCCCAATACCTTTACAAAATGCCAGTCCTTCAAATACAGCAAAGGCTTGTCTCTTACAACCTTAGTTGAAGCATTTCCGCCCTCCTCCTCTACAGACCCTTGAATCCACTGGTCAACAAACTCTGAAACAGACATTTCTACTCTCTTCTGATCTGTGAATTCTCTGGTACCACAATCAGCAACCTATAAGTGTGTGAGTAGTGACAATACTATACAACACAGCTTATATGTAAACATAATCAAAACTCCAACCATTTATCAAATATCTTTCAAATACAATACCCAACCATTCATAATTTATATTATTAGTAAGACCATAACAAATATTCTAAGGAACCCAAAAGCCAAATTTCACAAACTGAGCGAGAAAAGAAAAATCAAAACAGTGCCAACACCAAAACAACATTCCTTCACAGTTATACGTCTGATTCTTTGAACACTAAAACAGTGAATAAATAAACAAAGTTCATACCTGAACTGTTGATTTGGCGAAATGGGTAGCGAAGAATTGGAGATTGGGTTTGCCATTGTGAGTGACCCAGTCTGTGCAAGCTCTCCAATGTTCCATGAGACCTGTCAGCACCACAGGCTGATTTTTCTCCATGTATCTCTGCACGAACTCATTGTAACTGAGTTCTTTCCCATTCACCTTCTCTATTTGTCCCTCAATTTTGATACCCATTTTTTTCTTTGGAAATTGAACGAGAGACGACGGGGATTTTGTTGTTCTTTATTTTTCCTTTTCGAGCTGTGCGCGACTCTCTGTCAATGGTAGCTTTCTGATTAACAATTTTTTCTTTAATTTTTAGCAACTATTATTTTGTAAGGCTGTACAAAATGTTTTGCAAACTCAATTTGAATTAAGATGAATCATCCAAACCAAACTTAAAAATGCTAGAGAATATAATATATTGTACTAGATGAAAATGGTAAAATCAAAATAAAACTCTAAGCAAAATAATTTAAAACACAAGATAGAAAAAACGAGTGTTATAAATCTATTGCTAAAAATACAAATAAATAGAAGAACGTAAAAGAAGAAGATTACAAAATCAAAACAATGATAATACAAGTAAATGAGAATAAGAAAAAAAAATGAAAAGAGCTATGAAAAACACAAACTCTCACATAACCAAAATGTAGAGTAGTGAGGATCACCAACTTGAACAAGATTTAAAATATTTGTCCAAAAGCTTATTTCCCATATTCTCTAAGCAATCTGTCAAGGAAATAATTATCTCTGGAATTATCAAGTCTTTTATGATGTATTTTCCAGTCAAGTGTTTTGTGGATAGAAAATAATGTGTCTTACAAGTGAGTATTGACCTCCTATTTATAGAGATTGAGATACCCTTTGAATTTCAAATTCCATCAACCCTTGTGGCTGTTACGAATATTTAATTGAACATTTATGGAATTAAAATAGAGATTTGAGAGTTACTTGGGATGTTAGAACCGTTCAAATTGGAAAAAATTGAAAAAAAACAAATTGGTTGTCAACCTCACTGGCCGTGCCCAGGACTATCAATGGCTGCGACCACTGGCCTCTGTCCCCCCAAGCCGCAGCCAAGGAATGTCAGTGGTCGCGACCACATGCTATTTTCAACACAAAATGTCATTTTTCCAAAACGTCTCAAATCATTTCCCACATGATTTTGTAATCTCCAAACACCTAATTGGAGTTAAAAACATGTCTCCAACAGTCATATTTCATAATGGCTTTGTTTCAAATGTGTAACACACAATCTACACATTATTGGGTAATATTTGAGATTTACAAATTTGTAACTAATTTTATAACTCCAAAATATGTCACATTTGGGCACACACATGTGTCCAATTTTGTGACTCTCAATAATATGTTACAAGGCGTGACAAATCACATTTTGTCACATTATTTAATCTAACATTATATTATATGAAATAATATAACATTCATCCACTAGATTAAATAATCACTTTTTGTAACACTTATTTAATCAATCAAACATTATATCAAAATATAATATTCCCCCACTTGATTAAATAATGACTCTCTATAGAAACATTTGCATTGATGCATAAAGTAAAATGTCTTTCGACTTGAAATTTACCTTAGTGTAATTATCACAAAGTTTGTTGAAATTTTGGTTGTCGAAGCATTGAACCACTATCCATTGATAACAAACCGGTGATAACACACACATTTTCTATGTTCACTTGAGACCTCAATGTCTCGCTTTTGCACCGTTAATGACCATGTGCACATTCCATTCATAGACTTTTCTTGAGAATGACTCCCAATTCTCATGAGGGGTGGCACCACCCCTTGGTCTATATAGGTAGAACTCTTACAATATTTTCTTACCCTAAAATACTCATCTTTTCAAGACCGAGTTCTATTAAAAAGACCTTTCGGGTTTAACCCTCATTTTGGTAACACACTAGTACTCATATCTCAGATGAGACAAAATTTGAGTACTACTATCATTTACTTGATTGACTTCTTATTACATATTGAACCTAACACTAGTTTGGTTACTAGTTTTAAGATAGATTACCATCAATCGTGAATCTCTTTAGGGAGTCTAAGTCTCATCCCTTGAGATGTAGAAATGATTCCATTTGAGTCATTTCTTTTCTCATGTATGCATACTTAAACACTCTCATTATTTTATTCAAACTTTGTTGCTAGCCATAGTTTGATTAAAATAGTTACCCCTTTAAAATAGCGAGTTTGACTATAGTCAACATACTATAATCAAAACCCTCACTATTTTATACTTCAATATCCAAGATAAACATTTTTCTTGAATATTAATTATAGAAACCTCTTTGTTTCTAAAATTCTCATTTATGTTTTAAATTGATTCCTTCTTGAATCAAAATATTACAAACAATAACTTTAGACACCAAGCATATCTAGATTTATCCATTCCATACACATATAGCCAAAGTGATTTAGAATGTGGAATTTTAAATCATTTATTTGATAGGATGACCAAATTAATCAACCATTATGAGAATAAATTGATTAATCCTGCTATTGAGCATATTAAAGGAAAAGATAATTATTATGCTAATGTATTATCTTGATTAATTTACAATACAGTTGGACTAACAACCATTTCGTCTGAGAATGTATAGGCCTGGAATACATCCCAGAGCCCAAATGGCAAACATACAAGCAGCAGACCAAATAATATATAGTCAGCCAATGGAGAAAGGTGAGGTAATATCCTTCGGAGAATTAGTATTACATTGTTATGGTAATAGTGAAATCAAATATATCTCTCACAAGGCCATTAGTAAAGAACAACAATGTTTATTAGATAATCTTCATCACGCTTATCTATTTAATAATCCTAGATATTTTCAGGCAGTATTAAAGTGCCTAATAGAATACTTCCAAAGTAATACATTTTTTTATTATTATTTAGTATTTCGAGAGAAAAAACCAGGATTATATAAGTCATGTCATTCAGTAGCCGAAAATAGTATATAAATTTAATAATGCCATTTGGAAAGGCCAAGTAAATTATGAAGAAGCTACTAAAACTGCTATTATGTATTGGGGTCTCAATTATTATGATGAGACAAAAGATAAGGGGAAAGAAAAAGTAACCGAATTAAATTGCCCCGATTGTATTAATTATCATAAAACAATAATAGAAAAAGACTTAGTAAACAACAAATTAAAAGAAGAAAATGAAGCCTGCTGGGACCAAATTACCAATCTTAAGCTTCAAGTGGATGCCTTTCGACATCAGCTTCAGCAACAGAGCACTCCACCTACCGCCAATCAAGTAACCATGTCCACTAAAGACATACAACTTCTTATCAATAAAGTTGTCGACCAGAAAATGGAGGAGTGGAATAGTTAATATGATGGGACATATGATGCAGAAGACTCCATCAACCGACTTGGACTTGAGGACCCTACTATGGGAAGCACTACGATTTAAAGTCTGATTTAAAGATAAGATGCTCTTTTCACAAAGACCAAAGGTAGCCGCCCAAGTGCTACGCATCTTATCCTTTCAGAAAAAACAAAATACCATAAGTGTTGAACCTTATCATCTTATCATCACTTTAATAAAATATTAGAGGATAGCTTTTTTATTTCTATATAAATATGCCAAGGAGTCTGGCTTGTAGACTCACTTCTTTTCCTTTTAAATCTTATTCTCTAAACTTAGAGAAACCTCTAAGTCTTGAAAACCATCAAACTTAGCTTTCTCTTATATTGTATAATATTTTATAAGTTTATTAATAAAATGGGTTACCATTGCTAAACACCTTGCGATAGTAGAAGGGGATAGTGAATCTTTTTCAGAAATTCCAAGCTTTCTCAAAGATCTTCAACCAAGTATTTAAATTATTTCAAAAGGATAAAAGCATTGGTTATTGCTTATAATAGGATATAGGCATTGCTTCATTAAACTTGTTTATGCCATTGATAGGCTTGTTAAAAAGTTATGTTGAAGTTCACCCTAGATATGAATATGCATAGATATGTTACCTTTTTATATGAGAAAATAATAAATGTACATTATAAGAAGATTTTTTAGAAGAATTGCAGTTTCAGTAAAATATTCCATCCACACTCTACTATCACATGAATATAAATTTTATTATCAAAACCCAAGTCTTTTTCATATCTATAAAAACAACTATTTTTATAATCAATTATAAACTATATATAAGAAGTTTTTATAAACTAAAAATACCAGGAATATATGAACGTACCTAGAGACATAGAAAAGTATACCAATAAACTCTGGAACGTATTTATTATACCACAAATTTACAATTTTCAAGCTTACAATTTTTAAAAAGAAAAGAAGTCTAGATTTTATAAATTTTTAATAATATAAAATTAATTTATGAAAACAGATACAAATAATATAATTAAAAAATATTTCTTATTAGATAAAAATAGTAAATATTCTTCTAATCATTGTCATACTTATCATATTTACTTATCATATTTCCAGTAAAGACTGTGAGATAAATAAGTTAGCTAAATCACAAAATCTTATACAATATAATATCTATTATATTATAAGAATATTAAAAAGAAAATTTATAAAGATTAATAAAACTATTAAACCTAGTCTTAAAGATCAAGAGTTTCAAAATAAAATATTAGATAATATAGACTATATTAAAAAACAAATAACTAATACAAATATGAAAGATATGTCGAACAGATATGAACGAATAGTCTTAAAGATCAAGAGCCATACTTGGCTGAAAAGACCCAACTATCTATGAAACTTAGGTCATTAAACCTACTAGACATAAGCACAACTTTGAAAAGAACATACATAAGAAAATTCATAACTTTATTGAAAACTTTAAAGAAACAATATTTGTAATACATAAATGAGCTCATTGTTTTAAAATAAAACATAACTTTAAATAAAATTGTTTACAAAGCTAAATGCAGAAAAAATACATAAAAACATAATTTTAAAGAGACTAAAAAAAACGTTGTCCTCGAATCGATACGCAGCCCATCCACTCCATTCACCTCCATACACACACCAAGCTTCCAAGAATCCTTCCGCCTCTGCATCTATTTTCCTGCATCATACTAAAAGAAAAAGAGTGAGCCTAATGCACAGCAAGGAAAAACTACTAACAACATAAACATACACATAAAATCATATCATAACATATGCTATAAACATATCATAACATATACTAAAAACATATCATAACATATACTATAAACATATTATAACATATACTATATAAGACTATACTAATAATGGCCATTATGACATGTGATAAACCATCTACGTCCCCTGTCTAATATTTGAGGTAGGTTAGATCACATGTAGTGTATGATAACCCATCTACGTCCCCTGTCTAATATTTGAGGTAGGGTAAATCATAACATAACATATTAAAACATAAACTTATCATAACATATTAAACATAACATAACATAACATAAAAGCATAACATATCATACAAACATACAAGATCTAGCCTATTTTCCTTACCAAAACTGGGACATAAGAACAAATGCGGGACGTAGAACACTCCTAAAACCAACAATAGAATAGTGAGTATTTCTAAAGGAAAAAGATGAAAAGAATAGAACTAAACCACCAAGAGAAAACTTACCGAAAAGACACCTTAAGTTCAAAGAACTTAAAAACCTAACCACAAAACCATAACAAAAGTTAGAACCTGAATGAAAACTAAAGAAACTTAGGAATCAAAAGAATTAAACTTAAGAATAAGGGTACCTTTGTTGATCTTAAGGATTGGCCTAACTCCAATACCGAAATACTCTAATCCTTACTTCCCAAGTGTTTGATAAAGCTTAAGAATGATAAAGCTTTTTCTTTCCCAACCCAAGTGTATCACTCTTATGTTCTCACGAGCACCTTGGAGTATGATCACAGCTGAAGAGTAAGTGAAAGGGTTGGGTACTAGGTCCTATTTATAGAGTTTGAGGAGTGAAATTATCCTATGTAAAAAAATATATTTACATCCTTAAATAAACATGATTATGACAAGTGTCATACTCTTAGTGGTTCTGGAAGGTTCTAGAGTTTCTAGATCTTTCTTCTATTTTAAAAAATATATATTTAATTTCATTATAATTATAATCCAAATTTAAATTTAAATAAAATAGAATCCTAACTTCTAACTTTCTAAATCTCGTAACTCTAAACTCACCTATAGTAAAATCAACGTAACTAGAGTTATAGAACTCCGATTTAGACCATCTTTATACCGTTAGAAAAATAATTCAATTATCTATAACTTTCTAGAAATATTATTTTTCGAAATTCATAACATAACTGAGTTAAAAATAGGTCGAAAGCTACAGTACCTTAAAGTTACGGAAAATATATTTAATTATCTAAATAACAATCTAATCCACAAATAAACAAGATTGTGACAAATGCCATGCTCCTAATGGTTTTGGAAGATTCTAGAGCTTTCTTGAACTTTCTTTTATTTAAACTACAATTAAATCCTTAAATAAACATGCACACGAAAAGTGTCATGATCTTAATAATTCTATCTAAACCTTATAGTATAATAAATAACATCTTTATAATCAGCTATATTAATCAAACCTTATGTTATAATTAATATTCTTAAACTATAGGTTAAACTTATAAAATCTATAAGTGTTGCTACGAGTGTTCAACTAAGTTCCGGTTTCAACCAAAATCCACGAAATTTAAAATACTACAACTACTACTAGCTAGCTAACTAAGTAAACATTCTGGGACTCTACAATTCTCCCCTACTACAAAGAATTTCGTCCCCGAAATTTACTTACCAAACAATTCCGGATACCGAGCTTGCATGTCCTCCTCCAGCTCCCACATTGCCTCTATTGACTGTGTTTTTAGCCAACGACGTGAGAACGTCAAATACGACAAACCTTCAAGAGAATTTAAATAACACAAACAATTTAATCAAGAAAAGTAAATAACACACAAGATTTTTATAGTGGTTCAGCCCCGATCAGTCGGTAATAGCCTAATCCACTTAGAGTTGTGATTATAGATCTGTACTCAAGATCAGATGGACTGAGCCAACTGAGTTTCTTCAGTACAGATTGCAAAAATACAAGAATCCTTTCAAATACCAGCACTTTCTCTCTCTAGAATACTCAGACCCAAATTTTCTCTCTCTAGAAAGAAGAAGCAGAAGCCCTCTATTTATAGGCTTAGGGTCATACATACAGTATCCCCTAGAATTGAGATATTTTATTATACTTATTACATTTAAATTACAAAAAACATTCAAAATGTAACAAAACCCCCCATTCGTGGGAAGAATGAGAGATTCCCGCGTATCTTGTTGAAGCCGTTTCTGTGAATCTTGACTTAGTCCTCCTCTAGCTAGTTGATCCACCTCCTACTGACCACTCATGCAAGTGCTGGTCGGACATGTGCATGGTGGTAGGACATGTTTTTGTTGGTCGGACAAGTGCATGGTGGTAGGACATGCACTCCTCTCCTCTAACATGGCACTCTCCTCTAGCATGCCATATCTCTCCTCTACCATGGCACTCTTTATTTGGGCAACCATGCACTTGCTGGACATATGTATAAAGACCAAATTCTTGGGCTCTCCTCGGACCACACCCTTGGGGTCTCCTCGGACCACACCCTTGGGATCTCCTAGGATGCACTCTCCTTAGCTCTCCTAGGACCACCCCCTTGGGGTCTCCTCGGACCACACCCTTGGGATCTCCTAGGATGCACTCTCCTTAGCTCTCCTAGGACCACCCCCTTGGGGTCTCCTCGGACCACACCCTTGGGATCTCCTAGGATGCACTTGGCTTGGTTATGACATCTTTCAAGCAGTCCAAACTCTTCACCAGTCTACCGAGTCACTTTATCACAACTCCGAGGAGTCAATGTATTTATTGACTATTTAATGTGTCTTTTATGGACCATGTACTGCCATTTGTCACCTCTATTGCCACGTCATCAATCTCCATTTTTGGGGATAACAGCCTCCCATTCAGAATTATTTCTCCATAGGACCTTGACTATCGGAATACTCTTAGACCGTAATTCTTTCATCCCTCTATCTAGGATGCTAACCGGCTGTTCCTCGTAACTCAAGTCTTTCTGGAGTGCTATCGTATCATACTTGAGGACGTGAGATGGGTCTGACACATATCTACGCAGCATTGAGATGTGGAACACATTGTGACTATCTTCTAAAGCTGGCGGTAGGGCTAATCTATATGCAACTGCTCCCACTTTGTCCAATATCTCAAAAGGACCTACAAACCTGGGACTAAGCTTGCCTTTCTTCCCGAACCGCTTCACACCTTTCATAGGAGATATTCTTAAGAAAACTTGATCTCCGACTTTGAATTCCACATCACGCCGCTTGGCATCCGCATAACTTTTCTGACGACTCTGAGCAGCGAGCATACGCTGTCTAATCAGCGCTACTGCATCCTAAGCTTCTCTAACAGCTTCGGGTCCAAGTAGTTTCCTTTCTCCTACCTCATCCCAATGTAGCGGTGATCGACACCTCGTTCCATAAAGTAGCTCATAAGGTGCCATCCTGATTGTTGGCTGGTAGCTATTGTTGTAGGAGAACTCTATCAGTGGCAAATACTTACTCCATGATCCTCTGAAATCAAGTACACAAGCGCCCAACATGTCTTCTAAAATCTGTATGGTACGCTCGGACTGACCGTCTGTTTGAGGATGAAATGTTGTACTAAGACTTAACTTGGTACCCATATCTTGTTGCAAGCTTCTCCAAAATCTCGATGTAAACACCGATCCTCTATCAGACACTATTGTCTTGGGGATTCCATGCAGTCTTACTATCTCTTGAACATAAATATCTGCGTATTGCTCAGCCGTGTCTGAAGTCTTGATAGGTAGAAAATGAGCTGACTTGGTTAATCTATCTATTACTACCCAAGCCGAGTCATGTTGCTTATTCGTGCGAGGCAAACCCATCACGATATCTATTGCTATGTCATCCCATTTCCATTCTGGAATGCTGAGTGGTTGCAATAAGCCTGCAGGCCGCTGATGTTCTGCTTTCACTTGCTGGCACACCAAACATCTAGACACGTACTCCGCTATATCCTTCTTCATTCTTGGTCACCAATACATTGCCTTGATGTCGTGAGTCATCTTGGTCGACCCTGGGTGAACTGAGTATGGGGTATTGTGCGCTTCTTCTAGAATCTTCACCTTAATCCCTTGATCGTTTGGCACGCATACCCGATCCTTATATCTTAATAAACCTTGACTTGATATTGAGAAATCCGTGGCCTTCCCTTCTCTAACTGCATCCATATGTGTTACTAAGTGTCATCATGCACTTGCCCATTCCGTATATCTTCTAACAGACTTGACTGAATGGACAAGTTAGCCAGTTTACCAATGACTACTTCTATTCCAGCATTGATCAGCTCCTGCTGTAGTGGCTTTTCTATTCCAGCTAACGCTGCTAGACTTCCATAATTCTTTCTACTTAGCACATCAGCAACTACGTTTGCCTTTCCTGGGTGGTATAAAATTTTGCAGTCATAATCTTTCACTAGCTCTAACCACCCGCGCTGCCTCATGTTGAGCTCCTTCTGAGTGAAGAAATACTTTAGGCTTTTGTGGTCCATATAGATCTCACACTGTTCTCCATAAATATAGTGGCGCCAGATTTTTAACGCAAAGACCACCGCTGTCAACTCCACATCGTGAGTTGGATAGCGTTGCTCGTACTCCTTCAATTGTCTTGAGGCGTAGGCTATCACCTTGTCATTCTGTATCAGCACACAACCCAACCCTTGCTTCGACGCATCGCAATAGACTACAAACTTGTCATTGGGTGTCGGTACACAAAGTACTGGTGCTGAGCATAGCTTATCTTTAAGCAACTGGAACCTTTCTTCACACTTATCATTCCAGTTGAACCTCTTCTGCTTCCGAGTTAGGTTGGTGAGCGGAGTGGCTTTCTTAGAAAAACCTTCTACAAACCTCCGATAATAGCCTGCTAATCCCAGAAAGCTTCTTACTTCTGACACATTCTTTGGTCTTGGCCAATCCTTCATAACCTCTACTTTAGATGGATCTACAGCAATCTCGTCCTTGGATACTATGTGGCTGAGAAATGCTACTTGTGAAAGCCAAAATTTGCACTTCTTGAACTTGGCGTAAAGCTGATGCTCCTTTAGTCGTAACAAGATTAACCTTAAATGTTTCTCGTGCTCGACTTCGTTCTTTGAGCACACCAAGATATCGTCAATGAATACTACAACGAATTTATCCAAGTAGTCCTTAAAGACCCTATTCATTAAATCCATGAATGCGGCTGGAGCGTTGGTAAGACCGAAAGACATGACTAAAAACTCGTAATGCCCATAACGAGTTCTAAAGGCTGTCTTAGAAATGTCTTCTTCCCGTACCTTGAGCTGATGATACCCAGACCGTAAGTCAATCTTTGAAAACACGGTCGCACCTCGAAGTTGATCAAACAAGTCGTCAATCCGGGGTAGTGGGTACTTATTCTTAATCGTCACCTTATTCAGCTCGCGGTAATCTATGCACATTCGCATACTGCCGTCCTTTTTCATCACAAAAAAAATCGTTGCTCCCCATGGTGAATGGCTCGGTCTTATGAAACTGAAGTTTAGAAGTTCTTGTAGCTGCGTCTTTAACTCCTTGAGTTCGGTAGGTGCCATCCGATATGGTGCCTTAGAGATAGGCTCGGTGCCCGGTACTAGCTCGATTTTGAAATCAATTTCCTGCGTCGGCGGAAATCTTGGCAAGTCGTCAAGAAATACCTCTGGAAATTCCCTTACAATACGTACATCTCCGACCTTTAGTGGTATTTCCTTTACCACATCCGTAACACTAGCTAAGAATGCTTGACATCCTTTTTCTATCATCTTCTGAGCTTTAAGTGACGAAATAAGCGGTGTGCGTAGACCTGAAACCTTTCCCATAAAACATAGCCTCTGGCCGTCAGGAGTCTCGAACATTACTTGCTTACGTTTGCAGTCGATGGTTGCGCCATGCCTTGCTAGCCAGTCCATTCCCAGTATCACGTCGAAGTCTTTAATCTCCAGTTCTATCAAGTCTCCTTCTAGTTCTACATCCTCTATCTTGATCGGTACACCTCGTACTACCCGTGATGATAGGACTACTTCACCCGAAGGTAATTCTGTTACAAACCTAGTTCTAAATTTTTCAAAAGGTTTGTCTAATTTCTCTATCATTCCTAACGAGATATACGAAGGAGTGACTCCCGAATCAAATAATACATAACATTTATTATGGAGAATAGAAACCTGACCTGTAACTACTTTATTGCTAGCGTCAGCTTCTCCTTGGGTGAGAGCAAAAACTCTGGCAGGAACCATCTTATCATCCTTTTTCCCCTCTAACTTGAGCTGAGGACAGTCCTTCTTCCAGTGCCCTTCTTGACCACAGTTGTAGCATCCCTTGGTGTTTGCGCGACACTCACCAGGATGTTTCTTTAGGCACTTAGCACATTGCGGGTACTCTACATAACCCGGCCTATTTCCTCCCTTGTTCGTCCACGCCCTTTTATCGTTGTCGGACTGCTTGTTGTCAGAATGCCTTCTTTTCTGACCGTTATTGTTGTTGGACTGCTGGTTGTTGTTGTTGTGGTTGTTGTTCCGACCATTCTGGGGTTGACCCTGCTGCTTAGGCTCAGGCTTACTAGCCTCCTCTTTACTAACGTTTGCCTGAAGCCTTTCCACTTCTATTGTCGTTTCTATAACATCGGCATAAGTAGTATTCCCCGGGTTTGCTAGCTTAACCCCTAGTTCGATCTTTGGTCGAAGTCCTCTAACGAACTAGTTCACCCTCAGAAAATCAGTTGGAACCATCTCAGATGAAAACTTAGCTAATCGGTCGAACTGTCGAGCATACTCTGCTACCGTCAAATTTCCTTGCTTTAGACTAGCGAATTCCTCGACCCTTGAAGCAATGACAGCTGAATTGTAGTACTTTTTGTGGAACAGCTCCATAAATCTGGTCCAAGTCATAGTGGCGACATCGTGAGTCTGTTGTACTAGGTCCCACCATATTCTTGCATCCTTCTTGAGTAGAGAAGAAACGCAAGATATGCGGTCCTCGTTGCTGAGGTTCATGTGCACAAGGATCGACTCCACATTTCTGAGCCATTCTTCTGCCTCAAAGGGTTCAGTTGTCCCTTCAAAATTTGGAGCGTGCTGCTTACGAAACCACTCATAGATAGGCTCCACATGTTGAACTGGGTATGGCGCATAGTTCGCCATTGGCCATCCCCCATATGGACCAACTTGATGGGGTGCTGGGGCCATTTGCTGAGGCTGTGGTTGTGGCGGAGGCGGAGGCGGAGGCATAGGTTGAGCTTGCTGTCGCTGTTGTTGCAAGTAATTCCTCAACTTGCCGTCGTAGTCTGGAAACTTCCGCAGTGTTGTCAATCAGCGGCGGCGGCAGCGGTGCATTCCGGTTGGCATTTGGACGCCTTCCCCTTATGCGAACTGGAGGGGCTTCATTCATCTCAGGGGTGACGTTGGGGACATTGCCATTGGTGTGAGCAGATCTTCAGAGCGACATCTTCAGCAGAGTTCTAATAGTTGAGAAAAACATGTTAGAACTTACCTTAATAGGCTCTAAAGCAAAAACTTAATTTAAGCAAACATAACTCGGACCTATTAATTATGACTTCTTATGAAAAGAATTATATAAGCCTTCTTTATAATTAGGGTGTGTTTCTAAACTTAGAAAAATAAGCCATCTTTATTATTTTCTAAGTGTGTTTCTAATTATCCTATATGACTTAATTCTCAAGCTCGAAACTCATCGTTGTTCCAAAGTTAACCATACTGAGGGAGGGCTGGGATCAGTAAAATCGTTCCCATTACTATGGCCCCCTATCTCTCAATATAGAGAACCTGGTTCATTGATTTGTATCCACCCTCACCGAACTTAGTCATTATTTATTATGATTGAAAAAATAAAATCAAACTCATACATGTCATCAAAATAACAATAATATTAATTTGGAAAAACAGTTTTCACTAAGTACAATCATAAAGGCAAAACAATAAATAAAATAAACAAATAAACTAATCTTTTCTAAAAATCGGGATCTTCTACATTAGATCCTTCATCTAACATGTCATCATCTATCTCTTCATAATCATCATTTTCGTGGGCCTCAAAAATTCCTCTTGGAAGATTTGGTAAAAATTCTATTATTTTGTTCTTGTGTGAATTGGAATTCCATCTTAGATGTAAACCTTATTATGAGAAAATAATATCTCATAGCCGGTGGTACTTCATCCTCAACATCTATTGTCTCCCATATTTCTTCCAAAGTAGCAATTACAAAAGAAAAATCTCTAAAAAGCCTAATTACTAAAATATATTGCTCCGTAGCTCTCATCATTATTTGCTTAGTTTCTTGGAGATGAACTATTTGATTATGGAATAAAAGAAATCTCCGAGTGATTCTCTCCAATATTCCTATGGTATTTCTTGGTTCTCTAATCCTTTTTAAGGCTTTTATGGCTCGGATATCGTTATATGATAAAGCTCCATCCATATCTTAACTGAAAACATAAGACTAAAATGTTAACTATAACACATAAACATAATAACTACAACATAAATACTTACATTGGCGGTTAGATTTGGAGCTTGAGCGTGTGTATCAAGGAGAATTTCGTGAAAAATGCACCGTTGCTCTGATGCCAACTGAAACGACCCAACTATCTATGAAACTTAGGTCATTAAACCTATTAGACATAAGCACAACTTTGAAAAGAACATACATAAGAAAATTCATAACTTTATTGAAAACTTTAAAAAAACAATTTTTGTAATACATAAATGAACTCATTGTTTTAAAATAAAACATAACTTTAAATAAAATTGTTTGCAAAGCTACATGCGGAAAAAATACATAAAAACATAATTTTAAAGAGACTAAAAAAACGTTGTCCTCGAATCGACACGCAGCCCATCCACTCCATTCATCTCCATACACACACCAAGCTTCCAAGAATCCTTCCGCCTCTGCATCTATTTTCCTGCATCATACTAAAAGAAAAGGAGTGAGGCTAATGCCCATCAAGGAAAAACTACTAACAACATAAACATACACATAAAATCATATCATAACATATGCTATAAACATATCATAACATATACTAAAAACATATCAGAACATATACTATAAACATATTATAACATATACTATATAAGACTATACTAATAATGGCCATTATGACATGTGATAAACCATCTACGTTCCTTGTCTAATATTTGAGGTAGGTTAGATCACATGTAGTGTATGATAACCCATCTACGTCCCCTGTCTAATATTTGAGGTAGGGTAAATCATAACATAACATATTAAAACATAAACTTATCATAACATATTAAACATAACATAAAAGCATAACATATCATACAAACATACAAGATCTAGCCTATTTTCCTTACCAAACCGGGATATGAGAACAAATGCGGGACGTAGAATGTAACGCCTTACTACCTTAGAGCCGTTACTAAGTGAGATTAAAATGTGCAATCAACTCGCTAAACGAGGTTTTTAAAATAAAAGTGTGATTAAGTGAAAGTCTAGGCTGTAATCTTTAGAAAGTATTCTATTTCATTAAAAGTTCAAGAGTTTAACATTCGGGATCCCATAAACCAATTTATGAAATATTTACAACTCAAAACATGTTTATAAGTAATTAACCATCAAAACTAGGGTTTATACAACCATTTCTCAAAAATATTCCCAACCAAAGCAGTTGGGTAGGCCGAACATGTACGCGCCGCCCCCACGCTCTCCGTACTCATGGCTGGTTGACCTTCTCTTTGCCTTTACCTGCATCACAGAGCACCCGTGAGCCGAAGCCCAGCAAGAAAACTCAAACAGTACATAACATATGCATAATATACAATCATTACAGCAGACATCTCAAATATAGTCAGACAGTCCATATAATCTAACACATATACGGCCATGCCGTCCCAGAAGCGTTACCAAAGCCTGGGATCTCGGTCTACACCGTAAGGATATCCCATGTAGAACCTCATGTGCTAAGTGGTAATCCCGGTCCCACTGCCATTCTCGGCCTTCACCGTTCTCGACCTTTCGTCGTTCCTGGCCCCTTGCCGTTCGTTCTGCTTTTAACACATTAAGCATTCTCAAATAACAATCAAATATACAATCATTCATATTTAGCTATATCCTAGCAATGATACAATTTAGGGCCGCGCCCTGCAACAATTCAATGGGCTCAAGCCCTGCAACACGGGTGCTACAGTTCTCTTACCTGTATCCCGAGCTATCCGATGCACCAAGATCACAAGCACGGTCCTCTATCCCGAGCCCCTCCGAAAACCTAGTCACAACACATATGAAACACCCTTTAATGCTAACCAATCCAAAACCACTTTCCGGGACCAATCCCACACTCTCGGAACCCCCAAATCCCTAAAACAATACACCGAAGACATCCCCCGAACCCCCGGAGCAAAGGCTCAAAATTGCAAAATCCCATGCTCTGAAAATGGCCTAGCACCGCGGCGCTGCCCTAGAGGGCCGCGACGCCCAGCAAGTCAGAGAGCTTCCCCTACCCAGAATCATCCTTGCGCCGCGGCGCCCAAGAACAGGGCCGCGGCGCTCCCTCGCGAACCCAGAAATCTGGGTTTTTCCCCTGCGTTTCCCCGAACCAAAACACTCCCAAATCATCCCAAACTCACACCTAAGCCCCAAAACCAACTCAAAACCCCTAATAGACCACACAACAACCTAAAAACATCATAACCTAGCTCAATTACACAATCATTCACAAAATTCACTCTTGAGTTCCATGCCTTAATAATTCAAACCAGAAAGTTAAAAGCTTAAACCTAAACCCAAACCTCACTTCAAATTCCCCAATTCATAACAGAGATAAACTTTACAATTGCACAGAATTCTTACCTTGAATGAAGAGTCCAACCTCCAACTTCCTTGCTTCTAGCTCCAAGTCAAGCCCTATAATCCCACAAGCCGAATTCCACAAAACCAGCCATAACTATCCTTGAATTTCCCACATTCAATCTCTGAAAACTCAAACTTAAATTCAGCAAAGAAAATTTCTAACTCTTACCTCTGAATAACCTTGGCCTAAGCTTGATCTTGATTACTTCAAACCCCTTGATTCTCCTTCCAAAACTCAAATTCAACTTCCTTCTTCTGTTTTTCTTTTGCTCTATTTCTAGGTCTCAAAATTCAGCATAAACCACTTTCACCAAGTATTATACGTGAGCCACCCTTTCCCTTCAACTCAAGCTTATCTATCCCCAGCCAATTGACCATTTTACCCTTCCTTTAATATCCCTTTCCAAACTAAACCTCAACGGCACTCTTGTCCTTTTACTTACATTACAATTCTACCATTTCTCCAACAAAACCTGTTACTCTTAGCGGTTTCTAACAGTTACACAAGTTACCATATTATCAGTTACCATTATCTCTCAAGAACTAAATTACAAAGTCCCCGAAATACCCCTAGGCTCCTCCCGAGCCGGGTATAAAATCCCGTTGTGACTTTTGAGTTATCTAGCTCTCTAGGACCGTCTCGGCACGTGCATCATACTAATATCACCACATCCACGTGGTACAAATCACATAATATAATTATCACATTTATGCCCTCAACGGGCTAAAATTACCAATTTACCCCTATCATGCAAACGGGGCCCACATGCATATTTATACTACCTAAACATGCATTCTAATCACATATCCATTTAAATTCACATATTATCATATTAATCCACTTATTGTCCTCCAGGCACGCTAACCAAGGTCCTAAACCTTATTAGCAACTTAGGGTGTTACATAGAACACTCCTAAAACCAGCAATAGAATTGTGAGTATTTCTAAAGGAAAAGATGAAAAGAATAGAACTAAACCACCAAGAGAAAACTTACCGAAAAGACACCTTAAGTTCAAAGAACTAAAAAACCTAACCACAAAACCATAACAAAAGTTAGAACCTGAATGAAAACTAAAGAAACTAAGGAATCAAAAGAATTAAACTTAAGAATAAGGGCACCTTTGTTGATCTTAAGGATAGGCCTAACTCCAATACCGAAATACTCTAATCCTTACTTCCCAAGTGTTTGATAAAGCTTAAGAATGATAAAGCTTTTTCTTTCCCAACCCAAGTGTATCACTCTTATGTTCTCACTAGCACCTTGGAGTATGATCACAGCTGAAGAGTAAGTGAAAGGGTTGGGTATTAGGTCCTACTTATAGAGTTTGAGGAGTGAAATTATCCTATGTAAAAAAAAATATTTACATCCTTAAATAAACATGATTATGACAAGTGTCATACTCTTAGTGGTTCTGGAAGGTTCTAGAGTTTCTAGATCTTTCTTCTATTTTAAAAAAAAATATTTAACTTCATTATAATTATAATCCAAATTTAAATTTAAATAAAATAGAATCTTAACTTCTAACTTTCTAAATCTCGTAACTCTAAACTCACCTATAGTAAAATCAACATAACTAGAGCTGTAGAACTCCGATTTAAACTATCTTTATACCGTTAGAAAGATAATTCAATTATCTATAACTTTCTGGAAATATTATTTTTCGAAATTCATAACATAACTGAGTTAAAAATAGGTCGAAAGTTACAGTATCTTAAAGTTACGGAAAATCTATTTAATTATCTAAATAACAATCTAATCCACAAATAAACAAGATTGTGACAAATGTCATGCTCCTAATGGTCTTGGAAGATTCTAGAGCTTTCTTGAACTTTCTTTTATTTAAACTACAATTAAATCCTTAAATAAACATGCACACGACAAGTGTCATGATCTTAATAATTCTATCTAAACCTTATAGTATAATAAATAACATCTTTATAATCAGCTATATTAATCAAGCCTTATGTTATAATTAATATTCTTAAACTATAGCTTAAACTTATAAAATCTATAAGTGTTGCTACGAGTGTTCAACTAAGTCCCGGTTTGAACCAAAATCCACGAAATTTAAAATACTACAACTACTACTAGCTAGCTAACTAAGTAAACATTCTGGAACTCTACATTGGCCTGATTGATATTTGTTACTATAATCATTACAATTAGTAAAGAATCAAAATTTACAAGTTTCAAGATAATATTTCTATTCAAAAGTATTTGTATCCATTTGTTGGGCTATTCTTGGTGTATTAGATGTTTTCCAATATTTTCTAGGTATTAGTGTACTATCCGTTACTATGGAACTACATCATGTGTCAATAAAATAGATTATTTCTATTTTTATATCTTTATGGATGAATAATTCTTTTATTTTTAGACTGTATAGATGACTAGAATTACAAACTAAAGGTATAACATCTATTAGTTCAGTTTGCTCTTCTTGATTATTTATGGTTTTATTAATATGTTGACAATTTATTATCTCTTCTTCTTCTAATAGTGCTTGTAAAATGCCCTTGACTAGTACTTAATAAAACATTCACATTTTCATTGATTTATAATAGAAATGCACTTATTATAAAGGTTTCAGTGGGGTCTTGCTTAAAACATGCAAGTTGGGCCCAATAGTTTAAAAAGAAAATATCAGTTTTCATGCAAAGATCTAAAACAAACAAAAAGTTTAAGTCCCACTAACAATTTTAAGAAAATTCCATAAAACATAACATTATTAAAAATGGCGTTTATAATTGATCGTTTCTCATCCATAGGATGCCCCACGCCATACACACCAGGACGACAGAACTCCCCACATCACCACGCGTGCCACAGAGAAACCTATTTGCTACCTGGAAGGGAAAGTAAAGGGGTGAGCTAAAAGCCCAGTAAGGAAGTACAAACAACAAGCAAGTAAGATACAACAAATTACAAACACTATCATTCATCTTTATACATCATAGCATCATCATAAAATTGGCATCAATATCATAAACATAAACATATTCACGTTAACATAGCGTCACCATCATGTCATAAATATCATAACATCATCATAACATAACAAAACATTATAACATAATCATAAACAACACAAATCATCATAACATAATCATAAACAATTCCTTGTGAACATGGCCCGCTAACTTGTCCATGCCACCCTTTGAGGTAAACAGGAGTCTCTGGTCCTTGAATAATCTCGGCGCGTCCGCCCATGGAGTTACATCTTCGTATCCTTAGTAACTCGGGTTACGTCTTCTTATCCTTAGCAACCCATTTTGATGTGTCACGTTCATCATGCTAACATCCATTCATATCATACAACGTTCATACAAGACAACATATCATCGCATTATAGCATTCATAATTCATAACATTTCATTCACACAACAGTCTTACCATTCATAGTATAACAATCATAAATTCTATCGAACTTCCTTACCTCAGGTCCAAGCTAAGTAAAACCACAACTCAACGAGCCTATACCATAATCAAAACGACATTTCTTAGCTTCACATAATTACTATTTTGCCCTTTCATATAACTCATGTGTGCATGGGCCATGCACACATAGTGAGAGTTACACACAATATACAAATATGCTTAGTTACACATAAGGTCATAAAAAGAATAATGCTCATTCTACCTATATTGCATGCATGATCCTTCTATAAAAACTACATGGTTGCATAATAGACATAATTTTGGACGTAAAAGTGAATTTGCATGTAACATGCATACGTGGGAACGTTGCGTAATTGTGGCATTTAAAACGATAATTCTATGCGTCTTACTTCTATCGTTTTAAAAATAATAGACTTGTAACATGCTTTGTTTACTATTCATTATCTTCTTAAAAATTACTAGGTTGATTGAATCTCTCAAGACATTATTTTTATTTCATAAAAATAATTTTATTCAGCCATTTAAAATATATGTGATAAATCCATTTATTATTTTCAAATTACAAAGAAATATCGAAGGCTTGAATTTATTTAAAATACCTATGATTATCATGTTTCCTTAGAAAATATCAATTTAATTTTAATTAATTGTGTTACATAATTGATGTGAGAAAAATATATATTTTAAGTGTAGGAAAAATATATTTTTGCTCGAATTATTTTAAGACTTAATTCTATGTAACATAAATTCATATGTGACAATTAAATGATTATTTTAAACTTATTAAACTAAACTTTTAGCCACCATTTAATTTCTTTAAAAATCACAAATAAATTAAGTTGAATATTTTTCATAATCAAAATAAAGAAAAATCATAACTATTAAAATAAACACCCATACAATATTCAAAATGCCATTTTTAATATCACCATAGTTTAGGGTTTTAAATTTATTTCAAATACTAATTAAATTCCTCTTATTAAAACACACTACACATTTTTTTTTTACAAAAATTCCAGCAATCATATTTATCATTAAAATCACCATTTTCATTTTTTTAAAACTCATATTTTCATCAAAATATATATAAAAAAAATCTGTGGGTAATTATTTGTGCAAAAACATCATTTTAATTGTGAATTAAAACACCATTTTATTTCCACAAACACCACATATCATTAGAGCCATTCTTATGCATACATATCCTTATTTCATCAATCTTTTCACCATTTAATCACAAAATCAGCAAGCATAAATCACCATGACTTTTATCTTTTACCTCATGCCTCATAAAATTCATACAAGATCATTCATGTTTAATCAAAATAATAAATCACAAATCCTAACATGCTCTTATTATACAAATAATTCAAAGAAAATAACTAACACATATTCATATACAACCTTACAAAACCTTATTCTATTTCCAATGAGTTCATACATGCAACCCAACAAAATAATAATGCAACATGCATGAATAACATAAACACCAATCTTCATATATGCCTTTATATTAAACCTAACATGTTCCTATTATTTTTCATGCATACCATAATTTATTGATACATAATCTCATATACACCCTATCATGTTTCTAGATTCACAATTGATTTTAAAACATACAAGAAAAACATTCATGCTTGAACATCACCCCTAGGCCGAAACACCTAGGATACCCAACAAGAATTTACACAAAATCCTCATCTATATACACATGAAACCTAGCATGTTTCTAACATGTATAAAACACAAGAAAATCAAACAACCCAATATGCCCAAACCCCATAGGCCGAAACATACATATATAAAATCACAAAATATCATCAACACCATATTTCAATAATCATCTCATTACACACATTATGAACATACAACAATAAAAATCAAATCAACACCATAAACCCCTACCCACGCCTAGATCAATCTCCCATGCAGCAACATATTGAAAATATCCACAAATCCAAGAACTCAAGAGAACACCATAGCATTAGGGGTAAAGATTCAATACCTCTCTTGATTGTAAAATCAAGAACGCAACTTGATCAACACCCAAGTGATAATCACCCTTGAATACCCTAGGGTTTTTGAAACCCATGAAGAAGAAGAACATATAAAAAGACTTAAGATAATGAGGAAGATAAACCTAAATCTTAAAACAACAAGGAATTATAAGAAAAACCATACCTAAGACCTCCTCCTCCTTCCTTTCTTCTCCCCCTTCTCTCTCTTTCACGCCTCTCTCTCTCTCTCTCTCTCTCTCTCTCTCTCATTCTCTCTCTAATTTCGGCAGCCACAAGCAAAAGAATTCCCAAGGCTTCCATACCCTCCTATTTATAGCCTCTAGTGACCTAACCTTATTGTAATGCCCCAAATTTCCTAATAAGGTTTAGGACCTTGATTAGGAGGCCGGGAGGGCCATAATTGATTTATTGTGTTATTAAATGATAATATGCATGTTTAGGTGTATTAAATATGCATGTGAACTCATTTCTGAGTAATTGGGTGATATTCATATTTTGGCCATTTCGGGCATATTTGGCATATATGTGATATGTGTGTGGTGCTTTATTATTATTTGGTTATGCCAAGGTTACCCAGCATGAGATGGTCCTAGGAGGTAAGCTAGTGGGAAAGTCACAACGGGATTTATTCTTGACTCGGAGTGAGTCAAGGGGGTATTTAGAGCATTGCCGGGTTATTGGGTAATGGGAATAAATATTTGGTGATAAATTGGGAGTTAGTAAGATCAGGGGAAAATTCTGGAGGTTTTGACTATTTTGTCCCCGGGAGTGTTTTCGGGACCCCGAGCGTTAGGATTTGGTTGAGGCTACTTAAGCTTGAAGTAACCTTTTAAAAGAATAAAAGAACATTCTATACGTTCTCTCTCCCTCTAAGTTCCCTTTTCGTCTCCCGATTGTATTTTTTAAGATAACTTGAGTTCTAGGACTCGGATTCAAGCAAGGATCGAGGCATAACAATCCTAGGAAAGATTAGAAGCTTATTAGCCAAAGGATTTATTTGGAAACAGCTCAATTGGAGGTAATTCAAGTTTTAAGTTTTTAAAGTTTTTAAGCTTGAATTGGACTTTTTGTTTTGATGAGTTTTTGTTAGATTTGAAGCTAGGCTTTTATGGATTTTGGATCATGGGGATGTTTGGGAACTTTGATTTTTGGATTTGGAGGTGTTTAGGTATGTTTTTGGGAGGTTTTAAAAGGTTAAAATCGGGGTTATGGCTGGTTCTGGGTGGGGGGCCGCGACCTTGTTCTTAGGCGCCGCGACCCTAGCTCGAAGAAGCTAGTGGGGGCTTGTTGGCCTTGCTGGGCGACGTGGCCCTATGTGTGGGGCATCGCGGCCCTTGCTCCTGTGCTGGCTGGGGGCCGCAGCTCAAGGTCCTAGGGCCGCGGCTTAGGCAGGGTGTTGAGCCTGTCTGAGTGTTTTGACCTCGGGAACTTGGTTTTAGGCCTTGGGATCATTCCTACTACCCGGATTGGTGGGGTTTGATGTTTTAGAGGCTAGGTTTTGGTTCCGGGATTGGTTTTAGAACTTGAACTCATTGGGTCACCATTTGTGGTTGTGACTAGGTTATCACTAAAGGCTTGGAATCAGGATCGTGCTTGTGGCTCGTTTATTGGTAACCTGTGCTTGGACCAAAGGTAAGAAAACTGCACCCTGTGTATATGTGACATGCATGGTTATTCTTGATGCATGTTGGATGTTTAAATGTAATGCATATGACGCATGAGAAACATGTGATGATGGCATGCTATGAGTATTGAATATGAGATCATTCAGAGCTTGAGCCTCTGTGTTTATGCATGGTCCTAATTATACTAGCAGTTGTTAAGTAAGCATGCTGAATGCCCTATATTCAAATATTTGACATATGATATATGTTTGGTAGCATTGCTTGCTTGTGTGTGTGGCACCAACTATTCAGGATCGGCACTAGTCGCGTATTATTGACCTGAGAGTCAGAAACGGCATAAGCGTCGAGGACGCAGGGCCGAATGAAGATTAGATCTAATTGATATCAGCGTTGAATGACTCATATGGGGTATTAATGCTGGACCGACCTGAAGGTCGATGAAAATTATAAGCGCTTGGCTAGTCTAGGACTAGTTACTCAAAGCAAGGGCCTAAGGCCTAGGTGACTACTTGTCACATGGCTAGGGAACAGTGTTCCATAGTTATGACTCTAGGGTCATGAGGAAGGTTATGTTGGTGACTAATCATCATGCACCTATCCTGTTTAAGCTAGTGAAAGGATCACTTATTTATATTGGGAACGGAACCCACCTTAGTGACTTGTACCACTGTCACTCTTTTATTTAGGGCTATCAGCCCGATATGGTTACCGAAACCACCGGTGATAAACCACTTATCTGATTGTGATTGACTTGATAGTCATCCAATCAGGAGGGCAGGATTCGTTATCCTGGATACCCATCATTACGTGGATTTGTTTGCCCGCTTGATTAGGGCTATATTTGCTAGGCATGTGCCTTATGATTTGATGACATGTTATAACTATTCATGAGCATATTGAGTTTTCTTGCCGGGCTTCGGCTCACGGGTGCTATGTGGTGCAGGTAAAGGAAAAAGAAAGCTGGACCATCCTTGAGTTAGAGAGCTTAGGTGACGATGTGTACATATGCGGCTGCTCGACCGCCACAGCCGAGGTTTGAAGAGGAACTAGGGTTGAACCCTGTTTTGCCACTTAGATCGGCTGGTTGTAAATACTTTCTTGCAATAGACCTTTAAATTAGATTTTTGGGATCCCACTGTATATAATAAACGTTCTAATGAAACGTTATATCTTAACCAAAATTTTTAATCCCTAATCTGCTAATCATACTTAGTTACACGATTTTGGCCAAATGACTCGATTAGCGAGTTTAACACTGTTTACAAGGCACACCGTAACGGTCCCTGGAGTTCAGGGCGTTACAACTTGGTATCAGAGCAAGCCAAGGTTTATGGTTCCTGAGGACAAGCTGGGCATGTATACTCGTCACTGAAGATAGCTTCACTCAAGGAATGGTAACTATTTTTGTAGTTATGTGCTTAACTGCTTAAATAGAATGTAAATGCTTTACCTGCACATTGTATTAGGGAGCATGAGATTCTGATAGAGCCTGGCTTTTGACTCTATGATTATATGCTCCGTGAATATATATATATATATGGATGTGATTATATGATTACCTACTCCATGAATATATAATTATGATATTTGCATGCTGGAATTGAAGGCATGGTGTGAACGTTGGAAGAGCAGGGATCCTAATTGATGTATGAATGCCATGAGCATGATTTTAGCATTGCAAGTGGTTTGTGATTGTGGTGTGGTAAGATTGTTCCTGTGGGGGAAAGCTCTTGATATGCTCGTCACGATTAATGGGTTAAGTTATTGACTGCAGATTCAATCAGCAAGTTTATAGCCAAGGCAGATATGAGGCCTGGTGGTGGTTATACAGAGGCTGGGAATTACAGCCAGGGTATTAGTTCTTCATCTTCTCCAATGAATTTTCAGCAGATGATCACATATTTGCAATCAAGATTGCAGAGGCATGAGGAAGAGATTAGGTGTTTGAAGCAACAACGGAATCTGTTGGGGAGCACCTCTTCCTTTGTTGTGCCAGGAGTGGCACCAGCTTTGGCTTAGCCTAGGGTCGAGAATAGATGTGAATTTCTCTGTGGAAGATTCCAGGAGTGCTACCCTCCAGTCTTTGAGGGAGGTCTAGATCCATTCAGAGCTGAGCAATGGATGGGAATAATCAGTTCCATTCTTGATAGTATGGGACTGGTAGGTCACGATAGGGTGATCTGTGCTACATGTGTACTGCGGGATGATGCCCGGACGTGGTGGGAGGTAGTATCCCAGACACGGGACACAGCTGTGATGGACTGGAAAGAATTTAGGCAGCTGTTCAATGAGAAGTATTATTGTGATGTAGCCAAGACTGCTAAGATGAATGAGTTTCTAAATCTTGTTCAGGGTAATGCAACAGTAGCTGAGTATGTTAGTAGATTTGATGAGATGGCCAAGTTTGCTTTTGACATGGTACCCACAGATGTAGCTCGGAAGGAAAAGTTTATTCAGGGGTTGAATCCCAGAATAGTTCAGGGCATTAGAGTTGCCCCAATGCATGAAGTCTCTACCTATGCTCAGGTGGTAGGGAAGGCTCTTACTGTTGAGAGCGCAGGAAATCAGATTGGGCAGCAGAGTGCTGGAGAGAACGGAGCTCAGATAGTGGTACCTCCACTTATTGGAGCAAGTAAAAAGGAAAGCCGGAAGACATATCCAGTATGCGCTCGGTGTAAAAGGCATCATCTAGGAGAATGCCGAGCAAGGGCATGTTTCTCATGTAATATGTTTGGACATCGTAAGAAGGATTGCCTAATGTGAAGGAAGGATGAGCAAAAGGGGATGGACAGCTCGACCCCAGCTTGAGTGTTCATTCCGATGCAATCAGAATTTGAGACTGAGACTAGTTCTTTAGGGGTGACAAGTCAGTTTTCTAGTTCTGAGTTTTGTATGCTTACTGGTTGTGGTGCCATGTTGTTTCTTTATTTGTTGCATACAGAGAAGCATAAGGTTGATACACAGATCACATAGTTATGTTGTGATGGGAGTATGATATTTTACTGGTAACCTAAGAGATGGGTTGGAGATCAGGTGAATTATTGTGGAAAATGGCTCATCAGTGGTTTTAATGAGTTGGTTATGACTGACTGGCTTTGGTTTGATCCAGGGTATGGATTGGTTAAATAAGTGAGGGGCAATGCTAAATGGCAAGGAAAGAATAGTAACTCTTGGGCTTGAGAGTGGAAAACCTTGTGATAGTTGGCACTGTGCATGATTCTGTATGCTTAAGGTATTTGTACTGAGAGCTAAAGTTTTATTGCAGGGAGGTGCATAGAACTCTTAGCTAGTGTGGTGGATACCACTTAGATTGTGCCGGTGGGATCAGGACAGACTGGATTAGTCTGTGAGTTTCTGGATGTGCTTCCAGGGGATTTACCAGGGTTCCTTTATGCGAAAAAGATAGAATAGTTATTAGATTGGTGCTAGGGATGGAATCAGATTTAAGCACTGTATTGAATGGCTCAGTGGAGTTGTAAGAATTAAAGGTCCAGTTATTGAGTAAGATGGTATTCTTTAAGGGGAATCTTAGATCTAGTTAGTACCAGTTAGAGATCAGGGAAAAGAATATGCAAGAGTCTGCTGTTATAACAGATAAGGGCACTGGGAGTGCTGAGTTATGATTTGGGAAAGTGTTTAATGCCAAGGGTTTGTGAATCAGATAAAAAGAGCATTCAAAGGTTTATTTGAATGGGAATTGTGAATGTCTTGGATGATGGTATTGTGGTGTTTTCTCTGCAGAAATTTGCCAAGGTTAAGGAATGCCTTAGGGGCAGGAGTGTCCTTGGGTGGTAAAGGATATTGCAGGTGCCTTGGGAAATAGTTCTGAGTCTTCTTGCAGATCAGAACTAGTTAGTAGGTTGTTATGACATCTCAGTGACAGGGAAAAGTAATTGCCTAAGTAATATGTTGGTTAAAGGAAAAAAAATGATGACTAAGTGAACCACAGATAAGAAAGATTGAGTGGAAAGTCTTAGCTGGATTAGCTAAGAGTTGTACAGTGTCAGATATGAATTTATTGTGGTATAGGGTCGAATTTGGAATCCGATGGACACTGAGATTAATTGGGAGATTCTGGATGAATCTCATGCTATTCTTCCATTTTCTTCATTCAGGCATTATGGAAATGTAACAGGATAAGAAAGCTTTATAGTGGTGGCCTGAGATGGAGAGGGATGTAATGGAATGCGTGGTAAGGTTCTTGGCCTGATAGCAGGTCAGATCAGAGTGTCAAAAATTGGTGAGGCCATGGTAGCCTTTGAGTATTTTATAATGGAAACAAGAAAGCATCGCGATGGGTTTTGTGGTGGGATTGCCCAGGTTAGTGGGATAGCGTGAATTGGTTTGGGTCATTGTGGACCAGTGTTTTAAGTGAGTCTATTTGATCAGTATCAGATCTCTTTGTGAGAGGGTTAGAGTGCCTTCATGAAACACAAGGTTTATCTTATCAGATGAAGACTCTATTTTTGCTTCTAGGTTTTGGAAGGGTTAAGAAGGCGATGAGTATATAGATGGAATTCAGTATAGTTTATTACTCTCAGACTGATGATAAATCAGAGAAAGAGGATTATCCAATTATTATTGGAAGCACATCTTATAAGATGAATGAGTTAATATATATCTAGATCCTGAGGTGGTTCAGGGGACTATTGAGATTATAAGAGATTGAAGCTTGGATGCTCACTTCTCAGAGTAAATGGAAAAGTTTTGCTGAATTGAAAAGCAGGAACATATAGTTCCAGGTAGAAGATCATATCTTCCTTAAAAAGTATCACCATGGAAAGGGGTGACGAGTTAAGAGCAAATTGAGCCCTAGAGTAGGAGAAAAATTTGAGTCCTAGATAGGACTGGTTAGGTTGATTTTGGTTCGACCTTATCTTTGGCACTGCCAGGTATATACAGTGTATTTGGTATTTCCATGCTGAGGACATGGGTTAAAAGAAACTGATGAGTTGAGTTATGAGAATCTGGGAATTTGAAGCTAAGTTATCATGTAAAGAATAGCCAGTCTAGATATGAGACAGAAAGAATAAGGTTCAGAGGAACAAAGTGTACCTTGGGTTAGGGTAATGTTACAGAGACAGTGAGGTCGAGGGAACGACCTGGGAAACTGAAATCAGTTGTGCGGAATTGATATTCTGGGCAGTTCAGATAAATTTCGAGGACGAAATTTCTGTAAGGAGAGGATAGTTGTAATGCCCCAAATTTCCTAATAAGGTTTAGGACCTTGATTAGGAGGCTGGGAGGGCCATAATTGATTTATTGTGTTATTAAATGATAATATGCATGTTTAGGTGTATTAAATATGCATGTGAACTCATTTCTGAGTAATTGGGTGATTTTCATATTTTGGCCATTTCGGGCATATTTGGCATATATGTGATATGTGTGTGATGCTTTATTATTATTTGGTTATGCCAGGGTTACCCAGCACGAGACGATCCTAGGAGGTAAGCTAGTGGGAAAGTCACAACGAGAATTATTCTTGACTTGGAGTGAGTCAATGGGGTATTTAGAGCATTACCGGGTTATTGGGTGATGGGAATAAATATTTGGTGATAAATTGGGAGTTAGTAAGATCAGGGGAAAATTCTAGAGGTTTTGACTATTTTGTCCCTGGGAGTGTTTTCGGGACCCTGAGCGTTAGGATTTGGTTGAGGCTACTTAAGCTTGAAGTAACCTTTTAAAAGAATAAAAGAACGTTCTCTCTCCCTCTAAGTTCCCTTTTCATCTCCCGATTGTATTTTTGAAGATAACTTGTGTAACGCCCTACTACCTTAGAGCCGTTACTAAGTGAGTTTAAAATGTGCTAACAACTCGCTAAACGAGATTTTTAGAATAAAAGTGTTATTAAACTGAAGTTAAGGCTGTAATCTTTGAAAATCTCTTAATTCACTGAAAATTTCAAGTGTCCTACATCTGGGATCCCAAAATATAGTTTATAAAATATTTACAACTCCAAAACAAGTTTACAAGTAGTTAACTACCAAAATTAGGGTTTACACAGCCTTTTCTACAAAATACCCCCAACCAGGCAGTTGGGCAGGCCAAACATGTACGCGCCGCCCCCATGCTCTCCGTACTCATGGCTGGTTGACTTTCTCTTTGCCCTTACCTGCAACACAGAGCACCCGTGAGCCAAATCCCAACAAGAAAACTCATACAACACTTAACATATGCATATTATATAACCAACACAATAAGCAATCCACAGACAAAACAGATAATCTCTCAGACTTAACAAGTACGGCCATGCTGTCCCGGAGGGATTACCAAAGCCCGGGATCTCGGTCCACACCGTAGGGATATCCCATGTATCCTCTGGGGTCTCACCCTAACCACAGGCACTCCATGTGCCAAGTGGTATTCCCGGCCCCACTGCCGTTCCCGGCCTTCGCCGTTCTCGGCCCTTCGCCGTTCATACAACTATAACCACATATAGCATTTTCATTCAACAATCAAATACATAATGGTACATTTAGACTTATATGCTAGCAATAATACAATCTAGGGCCGTGCCCTGCAACAACACTAGGGGCCCATGTCCTGCTCTATGGGTGTTACAGTTTTCTTACTTGTACCCCGAGCCTTCTGATGCACCAAGATCACAATCACGGTCCTCTATCCCAAGCCTCTCCGAAAACCTAGTCACAACACATAGAAAACACCCTTTAATGCTAACCAATCCAAAATCACTTTCCAGGGCCAATCCCACACTCTTGGAACCCCCAAATCCCTAAAACAATACATCAAAGACATTCCCCGAACCCCCGGAGCAAGGGCTCAAAATTGCAAAATCTCATGTTCTGAAAATGGCCTAGCGCCGCGGCGCTGCCCTAGAGGGCCGCGGCGCCCAGCAAGTCAGAAAGCCTCCCCTGCCCAGAAACATCCTCGCGCCGCGGCGCCCAAGAACAGGGCTGCGACGCTCCTTCGCGAACCCAGAAATCTGGGTTTTTCCTTGCGTTTTTCCCGAGCTAAAACCATTCCAAATCATTCCAAGAAAATACCTAAGTCCCAAAATCATTTCAAAACCCCAAATGAACCCTTTAACAACCTATAAACATCATAAACAACCTCAATCACACAAACACACCCAAGATCCCATCTTGAGTTCCAAATTCCTAAAACTTAAACCATGGCTTCCAAGACTTAAACCAGAGCTTGAAAACTATAGATCATGCCTCTAGAATCTTAAACCACACCAATTACGAAAATTAAACATGCTAAAGATTCTTACCTCAATCAAACTCAGCTTGAACTCCTCCCAATTCCAGCTCACAACCTCCTTCCTCTTGATTATCCTAATTGAATTTCCAAGTAAAACCAGCCATATCCCCTTTAGGTTTTCTCACTCAATCTCTGAAAATTCAGACTTAAATTCAACATAAACAGAGCACAATTCTTACCTTTGAGAAATCCTAGCTTAAATCTGGTTTTGGTTGCCTCAAACTCCTTTGAATCTCCTCCTAGGTCTCACAAGTTCAGCCCCTTCTTCACTTCCCCTTTCTTTTTAGCTCTTTCTTCCAAATTCAGCATAAACCAAAATATAACCAAGTGTAATACGTACTCCCTTCTCTTTCAGCTGAAGTAATCCAAATCCTTTCCTAATGACCATTTTACCCTTCCATCTATTTCCCAATCCAACTAAACCTTAAGGCCCTTTTTGTCATTCCTACTTCCTTACAATTCTACCACTTCTTCTAACCAAACTTGTTACTCTCAGCGGTTACTAACGGTTACACAAGTTACCAAATTACCATTACTACTAACTCACAAGAACCCAATTACAAAATCCCCAAAATACCCCTAGGCTCCTCCCGAGCCGGGTATTTAATCCCGTTGTGACTTTTAAACTAAATAGCTCCTTAGGACCGTCTCAGTACGTGCATCACACTGATATCACCACACTCACGTGGTACAAATCACACAATACAATTATCGCATTTATGCCCTCAACGGGCTAAAATTACCAATTTACCCCTATCATGCAAACGGAGCTCACATGCATATTTACACCACCTAAACATGCATTCTAATCACATATTCATTTAAATTAACATATTATCAAATTAATTCACTTATTGCCCTCCAGGCACGCTAATCAAGGTCCTAAACCTTATTAGCAACTTAAGGTGCTACAACTTGAGTTCTAGGACTCGGATTCAAGCGAGGATCGAGGCATAGCAATCCTAGGAAAGATTAGAAGCTTATTAGCTGAAGGATTTAGTTGGAACCAACTCAATTGGAGGTAATTCAAGTTTTAAGTTTTTAAAGTTTTTAAGCTTGAATTGGACTTTCTGTTTTGATGAGTTTTTGTTAGATTTGAAGCTAGGGTTTTATGGATTTTGGATCATGGGTATGTTTGGGAACTTTGATTTTTGGATTTGGAGGTGTTTAGGTATGTTTTTGGGAGGTTTTAAAAGGTTAAAATCAGGGTTATGGCTGGTTCTGGGTGGGGGGCCGTGACCCTGTTCTTGGGCACCACGGCCCTAGCTCGAAGAAGCTGGTGGGGGCTTGTTGGCCTTGCTGGGCGCCGCGACCCTGTGTGTGGGGCGGCGCGTCCCTTGCTCCTATGCTGGCTGGGGGCCGCGGCTCAAGGTCCTAGGGCCGTGGCTCAGGCAGGGTGTTGAGCCCGTTTGAGTGTTTTGACCTCGGGAACTTGGTTTTTTGGCCTCGGGATCATTCCTACTACCCGGATTGGTGGGGTTTGATGTCTTAGAGGCTAGGTTTTGGTTCCGGGATTGGTTTTAGAACTTGAATTCATTGGATCACCATTTGTGGTTGTGACTAGGTTATCACTAGAGGCTTGGAATCGGGATCGTGCTTGTGGCTCGTTTATTGGTAACCTGTGCTTGGACCAAAGGTAAGAAAAATGCACCATGTGTATATGTGACATGCATGGTTATTCTTGAAGCATGTTGGATGTTTAAATGTAATGCATATGATGCACGAGAAACATGTGATTAGGGCATGCTATGAGTATTGAATATGAGATCATTCAGAGCTTGAGCCTCTGTGTTTATGCATGGTCCTAATTATACTAGCAGTTGTTAAGGAAGCATGTTGAATGCCCTATATTCGAATATTTGACATATGATATATGTTTGGTAGCATTGCTTGCTTGTGTGTGTGGCACCAACTATTCTGGATCGGCACTGGTCGCGTATTACTGACCTGAGAGACAGAAACGGCATAAGCGTCGAGGACGCAGGGTCGAATGAAGATTAGATCTAATCGATATCAACGTTGAATGACTCATATGGGGTATTAATGCTGGACCGACCCGAAGGTCGATGAAAATTATAAGTGCTTGGCTAGTCTAGGACTAGTTACTCAGAGCCAGGGCCTAAGGCCTAGGTGACTGCTTGTCACATGGCTAGGGAACAGTGTTCCATAATTATGACTCTAGGTTCATGAGGAAGGTTATGTTGGTGACTAATCATCATGCACCTATCCTGCTTAAGCCAGTGAAAGGATCACTTATTTATATTGGGAACGGAACCCACCTTAGTGACTTGTACCACTATCACTCTTTTATTCAGGGCTATCAACCCGGTATGGTTACCAGAACCACCGGTGATAAACCACTTATCTGATTGTGATTGACTTGATAGTCATCCAATCAGGAGGGCAGGATTCGTTATCCTGGATACCCATCATTACGTGGATTTGTTTGCCAGCTTGATTAGGGCTATATTTGCTAGGCATGTGCCTTATGATTTGATTACATGTTATAACTGTTCATGAGCATATTGAGTTTTCTTGCTGGGCATGGACTCACGGGTGCTATGTGGTGCAGGTAAAGGCAAAAGAAAGCTGGACCATCCTTGAGCTAGAGAGCTTAGGTGACGATGTGTACATATGCGGCTGCTCGACCGCCACGACCGAGGTTTGAAGAGGAACTAGGGTTGAACCCTGTTTTGCCGCTTAGATCGGCTGGTTGAAAATACTTTCTTGTAATAGACCTTCAAATTATATTTTTGGGATCCCAATGTATATAATAAACGTTCTAATGAAACATTATATCCTAACCAAAAGCTTTAATCCCTAAACTGCTAATCATACTTAGTTACACGATTTTGCCCAAATGACTCGATTAACGAGTTTAGCACTGTTTACAAGGCATACCGTAACGGTCCTTGGAGTTCAGGGCATTACACTTATGAAGAGGACTCAAGTGTGAAAAGCTAAATTACCATCCCAAAAATTAAGCTAAATCCCACCATTCCCTTTCCTTATACCTCACCTAAACCCTTATCCTAATGTGAACCAAATCAAAGATAAGCATTGTCATCTTTTCCTACAATATGACAACTTATAATTCTTTTATTTTCTATTTTCATTTCTATTCTTAATAAAATAAAAAAAGTTCAAGACTCACATTAAGTCTAGATTCATGATACCCTTCCCTTTTCTATGATGGAAATAAATAAATAAACAAATGAATAAATAAAACACATTCACACCCACACACACACATTTTGGCACACACACAATAATGAAATACAGTAATCTATTTTAATCACATAATTTGTCACACTTAATAAAATGTAACACTAATAGTAAAACAAACAAGTTGCACAATTATTCACACATTAAAATAAATAATCAAATAAACAATTAACAAATTTAAATTCACCAAAAATTCTACCAAACCATTCTAACAATTAAATAAAATAACAAAAAATTAAATAAAGCAAACAAACAATCAAATAAAATAAGCAAACATTTAAATAAAAATTCACCACATTTAACACTTAAATGAAATAAAACACAAAATTTTTAATAATCTAAATTTTTTTTTGGTGCACTAGAGTGCTACTCTATTTTCAAGTGTTCTAATTCTTTCTTCTATTATTAAATTTCTATTAATTTTATTAACTTGACTGACTTCTCCTATATTAGTTTGATATAAATTATTAATACATTTAATGCACATTTCTTCAAAACAGGTACTACATTTTGCTCTTTTACTATAGCTAGGGTAGAATTTACAATTACTACATGCTCTTCCTAAGCTTCCCTTATTTATTTCCCAGTTATGTATACATTCTCCAATATCCATAAATTCATTTAATATCTCATATTCTGAAGTTATATTAACAGGGTATTCTTCTTCATCTGAACTATTATTTTGTTCTTCTATAATTTGGTATAGGGGTATTTCTTTTATACTATAAATACTTTATGTATTAGACATATCGTCTTCAACATTAAGGAAATCCATATTAAATTGTTCTACTAACATTGCTTCTCTACTAAAATTATTATTTTTCTTTCTGCAACTAGTAGAGCTGTGTCCTATCTCTCCACAAGAAAAACATGTTATTTTATTTCGATAATCTCTTTTATCATGATATCTTCTTACATGTCTACCTTTTTGAAGAAAATGTCTTTTAGCGTTACTTCGTCTTAATTGATAGTACTTTTTATTTTTTATTGTGTCTTGGTTTATACTCTCTATCTTTTATTCCATATTGTTGTGGATTAAATATATTACTACAAAAACTAAATTTGTCTCCTTTTAATTGTTTTTGTATTTGGATAAAAGTACATTTTTCTACTAAATGTTTTAGGATAAAATTTCCTCTAATACTTAAACTATTCATGGTCGTATTTCTAGTTTGTGCCATGTTATTATTCCATGAGTTTACTATTTATGTTCCTAAAGCTCCAGGTAATTTTATTAGAATTTTATCTCCTAATTCACTATTAATAGCGTTTCTTGAAATACTTCATAATTTTACAAAATCATTAATATAAACTTTAATATATTTCCAATCCCTAATATATATTTGTTCTAGTTTTTTCATAGCATCTTGTTAAACACTTAATAATCCACTATTAGGACCTTCTCCAGTTATTAAAAGATGTATTTTATTAACAAAATTGTAAGGATTATTTCTTAAATCAATTAATTCTTTTATTTCATTAGGGTACTGAGCTTTATACCTCTCTCAATGTGTTTTTACTGTTTCTCCTAAATAATTTTCTAAATAAGCATACATTTCTTCTCCAGTGTGATTATGCTCATTTTTTTTTATATATTCTCTTATTATTTATGCCTTCCAACTCATTATTACTGAATTTCATAGTTGGGGGTCAATATTTGTTATATTTAATTGTTTATTATTATTCCAATTTATACTTAAATCTCCTGGTTCTCTCTGACCTCTACTCTTATACTTAGGTTCTCCTTGGTAACTATAAGGATATACTGGTTGTCTAGGAAAATTTCCTCCGCTTAATGGTTCAATTGTTCTAGTATGGGGTCTTAAAAATAGATTACTATTAGCATTAGTCATACTACTTTCTCCTGAACTATTCTCCATAAAATCTTTTTGATATGAAATATCATATACTTCATTATTATTTTCTTCTGTAATATTTTCATTTTAAAATTTTTCTCTAATGATTAATATTTGATTTTTAAATTTATCTATATTTTTATCCATATTATCTTTTTCATCATCTTCTAATTCTTCTTTGTTACTTTGTTCTCCATAATCTGAAAATGAAATACTAAGTCTATTATTATGTTGATATATACTTCAATTGGTGGGAACACTTATATTTTCTTTTAATTTTACAGCACATTCTATTCCTTCTAATTGCTGTGAAGAGTTTTCGGGAGGTTTTATCATTTTTATTCATTTACTTTGAAGGGTTTCTATTACTTTTTCTATTTTAAAGTTGAATCTTATGCTAGTATTATGTATTAATTTTCCTTGAAATCCTGTACATATTATGAGGTTTTCTCGGTCTATATTGTCGTATCCTCTACTTTGAATTCTTAGTTTAATACTTCCTATATCTTTAATCATCATCATAAAGTCTGGAGTTACAAAGAATAATCCATAATTATTATTCATGTCTACTTCCATCATAGAGATAATACTTTTTCAATCATCTTTTATACTTTCATCATATAATATTAATCAAACTTTTGCTCCTAATTTTTTCCTTACTAGTCCTTTTATTCCTATTATATACAAACCTTGATGACTATATTTATATTTGTCTTCTTTTATGAGGTTTCTAATAGTTTCGTTAGGGGTTATTTGTAAATTTTGATAGTTGTTATCATTGACTATTATTGGTATTTCTCTTTGATGACTGAAAAGACCTTTATTAGGCTGCCATCTTCCAGTAAAGTATAATTGTCGAGCATTATTTAATACTAATGTTTCTTGTGTAAATCTATCATAGGATTCATTAATATCTACTACTTCATCTAAAGATAATATTTCTTCGTTATTATTACTATTTATTCTATCTAAAATGCTAGTAAATCTTCAACTACTACAACAAAAAAGGCCATTTGCGTCAGTTTATAACTGTCACAATTGATTTTTTGCGTCAGTTTGATATGTGACGCAATTTCCCATAACGCAAACTAGAGTGTCATTTGCGTCAGTGGGGCACTGTCACAAACTGGCATTTGTGGTAGTGCCCCACTGACGCAAACACTGTCACAAATCTGGCATTTGTGGCAGTGCCCCACTGATGCAAATGACACTCTGGTTTGCGTCAGTGGGGCACTTCCACAAATGTTAAAAATGAATATTTTTTGCATCAGTTGGGCACTGTCACATAAAGTATTAACCATGGAAATTACAAATGTTTATGCCAATTTTCCTGGCCTATTTTGATAAAAAAAAATCAGCACCAGAAACAGAAAAACAGCACTATGAACTGAAAAATAGCAGTATGAACAGAAAAACAACAGTATAATTTTTTTTAAACATTTATCTAGAGTTAACATTTGTGATCAAAACTATAAAAGTAATTTAGATATCAAAGTTAATATATGTACTCTTGTGTGTTCTATATTTCTAAGTATTAAACCTACTTAAACTAAAATTTCCTCACCAACTTGCTCATTTGCTAATTGAGATACGCCATAATTGATTCAGTCCACTCATCCCGTATCTCGTTGATTTCGTCAGCCGAATATGGACTCGTATTCGTAAACTAATTAGAAAATATTCAAAATAATAAGTTAGAAATCATCCAAATAAAATCATGAACGATAGTATAAATGAAAATAAAAAAGTAAAACAATACCTCATTTTTCAAGTAGGCCTTCGGTCTAGGCTGTGAAATCAAGTCTCTAGCAAATTTCATAATGTAAACGCCACACTCGGTTGGCCCAGTCTGGTTTCGACACTATTACAACATAGTTATCCAAAGTTAAGTATTATATTTAGTAAGTTATTATATTAGAAATATGTCAAAAAGTTGAATATGATAAGTAATATAATTTACTTACCTTAGGAACACAAACTTTTAGATTGATTGACACTTTTAGTCTTCGGTGTGTATCATATTGATCCAATGCCCTGCACACAATATTAATATTTACCCATATATGAGTTTGAAATAAAATCATAAATTAATTAAGTAATATGAAAAACTTACATGATAATTATCTCCTTGATTTCCGGACGAAAATGTGAGTTTACAGGATCCAAAAAAGCTACCGAATGACTGTGTGGCTGAATTAATACTACTATCCGCTGACATCTAATCTCTATCCATTGTCAAACTTCACACAACAAAAAAAAAAAAAAAACAAACAAAGCAACAAACATTAACAATTAAGTTCGTGGATTACTTAATTGACAAGTAAATAAAGGAAACAATATGTCCAAAAAAAACTGGGCAGCATTTCCCCTATTTCTATCATATTTCCCAAATTTAAAATGTGCATTTATACAGCATATGGTATATACAAAAATATCCAACTAATCAATCAAACATGCATAATTATCAAATTATTAAATTCTAAAAAAAATTGGCCAGCATTTCCCATATTTCTATCATATTTCCCAAAATTTAAATAAACATATATTCATCACATAAACACAACAAACCAATTAATCAATCAAACATGCATAATTCCCAAATTACTAAATCTTAAAAAAAATTGGACAACATTTCCCCTATTTCTATCATATTTCCCAAAATTTAAATAAACCTATATTCATCACATAAATATAATAAACCAATTAATCAACCAAACATGCATAATTCTCAAATTACTAAATCTTACAAAAAATTGGGCAGCATTTCCCCTATTTCTATCATATTTCCCAAAATTTAAATAAACCTATATTCATCACATAAATACAACAAATCAAGTAATCAATCAAACATGCACAATTACGGCCTTATATCACCGCAGCACACAGTCCCAGATCCTATCTCCACTATTTTATAATTCGTACATGCCACTAAGTTCAATATATTAATTATACATTAAGGTTTAAAATATAACCTCTAATATAAAATCCTCCAAAGCTTGATCTCACCAACAAAGTTGTCAACAAAATACCTACTCAAATATAACAATAAACAAAAAAATAATAAAAAAGTTAACAAAATATAAAGAAAAATATATTAAAGCTATATTGTAACTAAATAAACAATAAAGTGCTTAAAGAAAACAAATAATTTGTTATATGTACTCATTTATATAATTAAACCCGAAATAATTGTTTTTTTTTTAAAAAAGTTAACAAATCACATAAATAAAAATCGACTATAAATATCCTAACTAAATCAATAATAAAATATAACTTAAAAAAACAAACAATTTTAATATATACCTATTTAACTAATTAAACCCAAAATTTAAAAAGATAACAAAATATAAACAAAAATTTACTAATAATAATCAAACTAAACAATTAATAAAACGAAACTTATACAAAATATATACATTAATATATATATACTCATTTACATAAGTAAATTCGAAATTAAATTAAATTTTAAAAAAATTAATAAAAAATAAATAAATTATAATAAAAAATTCTAAAAAATAAAATATTAAAATGCAAAGTTTAAACCTAAAACAATTTCATAATTATTAATATAAAACTATCTAAAAATTAAAAATCCGAAATATAGTCAATTTATAAAAAAAAATCACAAAAATTAAATTTAAATCATAAAAATTAATAAAATTACACTTACTTGTGGTAATTGAGCAATGTGGGTTCTTGAAGTAGAAAACCCCAAAAAACCAATAAAGATTATGAGTTTTCAAACTATAATCTTCAAAAAACAAAATCTATACAAAAAATTCAAAAAAAAACTATATATAAGTTTCATAAACATATATAAATAATTATTTTGACATTAAAATTGAAAAAAAAAAAGAAAGATAAAAACATACCTATATGAGTAGAAGTTGGTTGGGGGCGCCGCTGGTTTGTGAAGGAATCGTTTCTGAAATTTTTTGAGGGAAATGGGGTCTCGGTTGGGACGATGGGGGTTTTGGTGAAAAGGTGGCCCAGTTGCGTCAGTGGCCCACTAATGGTAATGGGCTGTAACGCCCTGGATAGCCAAGACCGTCACACTATGTATTTATAAAGGTGCAGGACTTGCTAGTCAAGTCATTAGTTTGAAAACGTGTCACTGAACATGTAAAAGCTAAGAATAAAAAGGTTTCGGTCTCAAAAGACTCATTTCATATATTTATACTGTAGTAAACATGGGATCCCATATGTAAACAAAGTTAGAACAAGTTTACAGACTCCCGAAAATACATGAGTATCCTCTAGCCATACTAAGGCAAAACAGACAGTCTTTAGGTTCCATGTCCTTGCTTAGATCTCAACCGTGGCGGTCGAGCACCTGGCTATGTACATTCTGCTCGCTAAGCTCTCCAATCAGGGCTGATCTAATTTGCCCTTGCCTTTACCTGCACCACGTAGCACCCGTGAGCCAAGGCCCAGCAAGAAAACATCATAAATATCTCAAACAATGATAATAGACAAGTAGTTCAATATGCATGTGTTCCCATCAGATAATCCTCAACAGGCATTCAGCATATACAATCTAATACAAGATACATTCTATCACATATAACCCTCATATCACATAATATTCAGGGCCGACGACTTAGGCCGCACCCTCTGTTTAACCCACTGACTCCGGCCCGCTTAAACCGAGCTCAGTGCATAATAAGCTATCCTCGGCTACCAGTGGCCGAGCCGCGCCCTGTGCGCTAGTGAAGCCCTTGGCACCCTTAGGCCGTTGGTTCACTAAATGGCATGCATGGCATAATATCATCTTTTCAAGCATCTACATTAGGGAGCCCTTAGTCGCGTCTCATATAATCAATCAGGTGCAATTTTCTTACCTTTAGTCTGTACGGTTATCGAATTACGAGCAACGCCCCTCAAGCACGATCCGGTCCCGAGCCTAAGCTTTTATCACCTAGCCACAACCAAAGTATAGGGTTTCATAAATACTCAAATATAGGTTTCCGATTACAAAACTAACTCCCGGGATTCCAAATTCCACCAAGCACGGTGGTGAAACCAAACCCAAGCACATTAGACCACCGTCCCGTGCCTAAAACCCTCAAAAACTCATGTGTGCAACCAAGGGCTGCGGCCCCTGAAGCCTAGCCGCGACCCTTCCCCAAAACAGAGCCAACACCCACGCTGAACCACACACGCGCCGCGGCCCTTGCTTTGGGCGCCGCGGCGCTCTCCCTTAGCCGAGCCTTCTTGGCTCTTTTGCATGCTAGGGCGCATCGCTCTAGAACAGAGCCACGACCCTTCCCTTCGAACCCAGAATTTACACCATTTCTAAGCCTGAAACCTCACTTTAAACCACTCCAAAGCTTCCCAACTCCTAACCAATTAATTCCCAACTTCTTTAGCATGATCTAAACAACATAATTCCCAAGGAAACATAACCTAGCACACTCTAATCTCCTCCTTTCAATTTCTGAAACCCAAGTGCTATAAACACTCAAACCAGCCACTCAAACCCAATTTAAAACCTCTAAACCAAGAGTTGGAGCTTACCTTTTCTATTGAATCACTTCACCAAGCCAAAGTCAAGCTAAGTCCCCAAGTTTTCCTTCTTAATTCTGACTTAGAACATCAAAACCACATTTGTTTCAACACTTAACCAAAACCCAGCTAGAACTCAGAATTCAACCACAAAAAAGAAGATTAGATGCTTACCTTAATCCCTGTTTTAGTTCTTGATTTACTCCTGAGCTAAACCTCCAAATCCTCACCACCAAACTCAGAAATTCCAGCTTGTTTCCCCTGTTTTTCTGTGTTTCCTTTCCTTAGTTTTCCTTGAACGTGAAAGTGAGCTGAGGTAAAGTGTTTAGTCGGTTTGTGTTTTTCTTCTAAAAGCTTCTTTATGTCTAACTTATCTATTAAGTTAATCCCGAGGCTCGGGGCGCCGGAACCGTCCCCGAGGCCAAAATGGCAAAATCCCCCAATATTCCCGCCTAGACATTCTAACCTCAAATATATCTCCATATATTTATTTTCATGACCCGATAATCCAAATCGCTACCCGCTATCTAAAAGTACCCCCGACTTATCCAAAGTCATATCTTAAGCTGTTGTGGCTTTCCCCACTATCTGACCCTAGAATCGTCTTGAGTCGTGCTCTGTGAACCTGTCCACATAATAATGTGGTTCTCACATATATCACTTATTTATTTCGTATCATATTACCACATAATATAATCAATTATCATATAAACATTATTAAACATATAATTACTCATTAAATCACAATTATTCCATTAATGCCCTCCTGGCACACTAATCAAGGCCCTTAAGCCTTATTAGAGAATTTGGGTCATTACATGGGCGTTTGCGTTAGTGCCCCACTGATGCAAACGCTCTGTTACCGTCAGTGGCCCATTGACGCCGTTAACGGCCCGTTTGCGTCAGTGGGGCACTGACACAAACGGTCCCATTAAATAGCGTCAATGTACGTTATGACACAATTGGACCCTCATTTGTGGCAGTGCCCAACTGCCACAAATGCTAATTTTTGGTCAACTGAGTCAGTCAATTGCATTGACTGACACGTTTGACTGACACAATTGACCTTTTTTGTAGTAGTGTACTTAAGGTTCTACTATTCCTTAGATTACTAAAATGACTATTTACTTGTGTCTGGCTTGGCTGGCCTGATTTGTTCGACATATCTTTCAAATTTATTACTAAATTATTATTTATTTTTTATTACCACGTTTTCTTCAATTTTTAATTTACTAATCTGTTTTACTAGCTGATCTATGTCAATTTCAATTTTTTTTATTTTTTAGTGGGTCGTATCTATTTATTTTTGCACTTATTTTATCTATTTTTTCATGCAATTTTATTAATAATTCAATCATAGTATTAAGTTGATGGTTTCTAGCCTTATCTTGACTGGTCGTAGCAGAAGAACGAAAACCATCTAAGTTTCTATTATCATAAAAATCTTTAACTAGATTATTTGCAACAATATAATCAGGGTTATTATGTATCACCCCGATTTCTCGAGACGACACTTATGAAAGTCCATTTAATCAATAAATAAAATAACCATTTAAAATACTATTTTATTGAAATAAACAAGGCATGAGATCTCACTATTTCTTTAAAATAAAACATTTTCAAGTCTTAAAACTTAATCTAACATAAAAAAAAAAACATAGTCCAAAAGTGATAAAAGTTCATTAAGTCTAACATCCACGCCTCGAGCCCGCTTCACTCATTGCGTTGCTTTGCCTTTACCTGCACACAGAGTACCCATGAGCTAACGTCCAGTAATAAGAGCTATGTAGGACATAACCCCCTAACCAAATAATATAAGATAGCTTAATCAAAACCTTAAGCAATAACTATTCATATAATACTAATGCAATGCATGTTATACTCACACACATAACAAACAAAGTCTCATACCGCACATTATGCTCACATACGATAATCAACCATACATTCATGTTGATCGGACATGAAATATAATATGTCATGCCTCGTGTTATTCTCACACTTGGCATCCAACGGGGCATTCACTTACCACAAGTTGTACTCACCTATGATAAGCTCTTAGTGTACCTGCAAGTGTTATGCTCACACAAGCAGCGAAAACCCTAGCACTATTCTCATGCTAACAATACTAAGTGTGCACAATAATCAATCACAGTACATAACGTAAATTAATACAAACCAAGAAACAAGGTTGTATGCTTAAACATACACCCAGTGCGCAGATGTCCACTCTTCTTACCATAATTGCAAAAAATATTCCTTTGTTCTACCTCGAACCCTTCGCTGAGTGTCCTTGTTGAGAACTAGATCCTAAATACCCAACAATACAATAACACACTCAAAACACAATTATGCAACACATCAAGGTTTCACCACAAAATTACAACCTATAATACTAATCATCACATTTCTTATCATCTTTATGCACAAAACAAATAGATCATAATCAAATAATCAAATAAATGACCAAAATTTACTAAATCAGATTCTAAGTTTATTTTTACGCCTACAAAGTCAGATTAAACTAATTATTTCCTTATAATTATTTATTTTCAATAATTATCATTTTAATTACACATAATTCCCAAAATAATTGGATACTCAATACAATTACCCAAACCAGAACCTAACATGCTCCCTAACTATTTATACAGAAACATGATTAAACAACTTAGAAATTTGTACAAATTATTGTAATTATTTATGCATAAATTACCCATTTTTTCGTAAAATACCAAATAATTAACTAAAAACAACAAATCAATCTAACATAGTTCTAAATCAGTCCCAAACACTAAGATATCATTTTAACTTCTTAAGAATAGTACCCAAATAGTAAACAATAATTTTAGCAACACCAAGTTATTTTCTATAATTTATCTACGTAGATAACCCATTTTAATTCAAATAATTCAAAACAAATAATAAAACAGTAAATAATTATCCCAAATTTCACAGAATAGCTTCTAACCCTTAAACATGCTTAAAATAATTATTCTGAGCCATTTATATTAGCCTAGGTATTTTTTATAATTTATTTAAGAAATAACTAAATAAATTCAAGAAAATTACAAAAACATTTAAATCTTCAATCTAAGCATACAGAATAGTTTGGTATCAATCAAAGATCACATAAAAATTATCCCAGATTTTTTTGAACAGTTTAAGTATTTTTCATAATTATTTCCTAGAACATTTTTTAATAATTCATAATAAATCAAGGATTTATCAAAAAAATACCAAACTTCACCAAACACTCTAAATTATCATGTAGAATCTAAAACAAGAATTTTTTAAAAAAAAAATCCTCTGGAAATGTCCGGATCGGGTTCGTCAGAGCTATTGCCGAAGTTGTCTTCTTCTCTGGCGCCGGCAACTCTAGGGCTGAGTTTTTGCTACGTTCCAACTCTTCTCTTGCTTGGAAAATGATCCCTTGTGTCCAGAACTTTAAAACAATAGACCCCAGCCCAAAAAGATGTTCGTAACCCCTTGTTCTGAAGTCTTCTTCTCCAAGTCCGGTGTACCGCCAAAAAATGGAGCAAAAAAATGCACTTTGCATTCTAAGCCTTTATGCTCCGATTCTTACATCCAAATTAATCCTTGGAGTTCTCTAAGCTTGTACACATGCCTCCATGCACCCAGAATTTATGTAAACACTCTCAAATACGAAATCCTCCAAGAACCTTAACTTTAATGGTGAAAAATGGTGGATTTCGAAAACAACACTTCTAGGTCATTTTATCACATCAAAAACCTTCCTTAGATTCATAAATAATGCATCTAAATGATCAAAACAACCTAGATTTTCCCTAAGCTTACCAAACCCGAAATGATCATTTCTCTCTCTAGGTTTTGTGAGAGAAACGGTTCTTTCTCTCTCTTAGCTTGCTTCCCACGATTTCTCTCACTCAGAAATCTCTTGATCGTGCTATAACAAGAATAAACAAGTGAAAGATAACTTGGTTGATATTTGAACGATTCTTCCTCTAATTCCCACAAAACTAGGGATTTTTCATTTATTTTACAAAATTAAACAATTAAAATAAATAATATCTTGTTATATCACAAATTTTAATAAGATATTTGGGATATTGTTTATCATAAAATGTCTTCAAAATATCCCACAACAAATCCCAAAAATAGGAACATTATAGTCATTTCATAATTGCTTATAATTACTATTATTTAATCCATTTAAATAATAATAATAATATAATAACTCATAAAAAATAAAAAATCATACCATATTATTATTATTATTATTATTATTATTATACTCATAATAATAATAATATTCATAAAATAAATAATAACTTTAACCCGAGTCATTATTTATTTATTTGGCACTATGCTCATGCTGGGATTTTACAATCATTTCCAAGATATTTAAACATAAGAAACCATGAATTTTATCGCCATTGGAAATCATACATATCCAATATTCCATCAAAGGAAAAGAAAAAAAAATGGCAAAGATGCACACAGTGGAAAAATTATGAAATTGTCCTTCTGGGGAAACAGATATTACATATTAAAAGACATAAATAAAGCATGAATTAAGAAACAACTATATTACGAATATTATCTACATGTGTCTTTAATTATTCTATATCATTTTTAAATAATAGATATTGATCTGTTATTAATTGTTTGGTCTCTAGTTCTACTATTTTAGGTTGTTTGTTAACGTATTCTAATAAATCTTTTATTTCTTTCTTACTAGGAATTTTTTCAATATTTGTAAGTTTATATTTTAGTTTAATACTTCTCTAGGTATGTTCTAGCTATAAGTTTATATCTGGTCAAATAAATTTATTAGAAAGTATTAAAAGTGACATTTTCAAAAATAGAAATAAGACAGTCATAAATATTACTGATTATTAGTTATTTTCAAGCCTATAATAGTTGACTTTTGATACTATTCATCTACAATATTTATTATAACATTATATTATAACATTTATTATTTAGACTACAATATTTATTATATTTTTAGCCTACAATAGTTGACCTTTGATACTATATAATGTATTCATCTACAATATTTATTATAACATTTATTATTTAGCCTACAATATTTATTATAACACTATTAGCCTACAATAGCTGACATTTATTTAGCCTACAATATTTATAACATTATTAACTACAATAATTGAATTCTGGTACTATAGAATGTATTTATTATACCACAAATTTACAATTTTCAAGCTTACAATTTTTAAAAAGAAAAGAAGTCTAGTTTTTATTAATTTTTAATAATATAAAATTAATTTATGAAAACAGATACAAATACTATAATTAAAAAATATTGCTTATTAGATAAAAATAGTAAATATTCTTCTAATCATTGTCATACTTATCATATTTCTAGTAAAGATTGTGAGATAAATAAGTTAGCTAAATAATAAAATCTTATACAAGATAAGATCTATTATATTATAAGAATATTAAAAAGAAAATTTATAAAGATTAATAAAACTATTAAACCTAGTCTTAAAGATCAAGAGTTTCAAAATAAAATATTAGATAATATAGACTATATTAAAAAATAAATAACTAATACAAATAATAAAATATATATTTTTTTAATAAATATTGAAAAATTTCCTAGTAAGAAACAAATAATAAGAGAATATATAAAAAAATGAGCATAATCACACTAAATAAGAAATGTATGCTTATTTAGAAAATTATTTAGGAGAAATAGTAAAAGCACATTGAGAGAGGTATAAAGCTCAGTACCCTAATGAAATAAAAGAATTAATTGATTTAGGAAATAATCCTTATAATATTTTTTTAATAAAATACATCTTTTAATAACTGGAGAAGATCCTAATAGTGGATTATTAAGTGTTCAACAAGATGCTATGAAAAAACTAGAACAAATATATATTAGGGATTGAAAATATATTAAAGTTTATATTAATGATTTTGTAAAATTAGGAAGTATTTCAGGAAATGCTATTAATAGTGAATTAGGAGATAAAATGCTAATAAAATTACCTGGAGCTTTAGGAACATAAATAGTAAACTCATGGAATAATAACATGACACACACTAGAAATACAGCCATAGATAGTTTAAGTATTATAGGAAATTTTATCCTAAAACATTTAGTAGATAAATGTACTTTTATCCAAATACAAAAACAATTAAAATGAGACAATTTTAGTTTTTGTAGTAATATATTTACTCCACAACAATATGGAATAAAAGATAGAGAGTATAAACCAAGACATAATAAAAAATATAAAGGGAATAAAAAGTACTACCAATTAAGACGAAGAAACGCTAAAAGACTTTTTTCTTCAAAAAGATAGACATGTAAGAAGATATAAAGAAAAAAGAGATTATCGAAATAAAATAACATATTTTTCTTGTGGAGAGATAGGACACGTCTCTACTAGTTGCAGAAAGAAAAATAATAATTTTAGTAGAGAAGCAATGTTAGTAGAACAATTTAATATGGATTTCCTTAATGTTGAAGACGATATGTCTAATACAGAAAGTATTTATAGTATAGAAGAAATACCCCTAGACCAAATTATAGAAGAACAAAATAATAGTTTAGATGAAGAAGAATACCCTGTTAATATAAATCCAGAATATGAGATATTAAATGAATTTATGGTTATTGGAGAATGTATACATAACTGAGAAATAAATAAGGGAAGCTTAGGAAGAGCATGTAGTAATTGTAAATTCTACCCCAGCTATAGTAAAAGAGCAAAATGTAGTAATTCTTTTGAAGAAATGTGCATTAAATGTATTAATAATTTATATCAAACTAATATAGGAGAAGTTAGTCAAGTTAAGAAGATTAATAGAAATTTAATAATAGAAGAAAGAATTAGAATACTTGAAAATAGAGTAGCACTATTAGAAGAAGAGATAATAAATTATCAACATATTAATAATACCATAAATAATCAAGAAGAGCAAACTGAACTAATAGATGCTATACATTTAGTTTGTAATTCTAGTAATCTATACAGTCTAAAAATAAAAGGATCATTCATCCATAAAGATATAAAAATAGAAATAATCTATTTTATTGACACATGATGTAGTTCCGTAGTAATAGATAGTACACTAATACCTAGAAAATATTGGAGAACATCTGGTACACCAAGAACAGCCCAACAAATGGATACAAATACTTTTGAACATAAATATTATCTTGACACTTGTAAATTTCGATTCTTAACTAATTGTAATGATTATAGTAACAAATATCAATCAGGCCAAGTATGACTCAGAGACTTAAAAATGAATAATATAGATATTATTATAGGATTATATTTTATATTAAAACAAAACGGAGGCATTAACATTACTAAAGATAATGTTAATATTTATAAAATAGCTAGTATTATACCCATTTAATCAGAGTTGCTGCGGAAGTATGGTGGCTATCCTAGTAATTTAGAAAATACCCAATGTAACTGTAAAATAGTAGGATCATGTAAAAATTTAATAGAAGAAAATATAGAAGAAAATGAATTAGTAGATATAATAAAAGAAATAAAACTAGATAGAGAAATAATAACAGGAAAATAATTATACGACTTAATATTTAGTAATGATATAGAACATTTAATATATAAACTACAAAAACAAGGAAATATCAGAGAAAGTATGAAAAATTTAACACAAAATGATAATCCAATATGTAAATTATTAATAAAAAATCCAGATTATAAAATAACTGGTCAAACACTATGTAACGACCCAACTACCTATGAGACTTAGGTCATTAAACCTACTAGACATAACTACAACTTTGAAAAGAACATACATAAGAGAATTCATAACTTTATTGAAACTTTGAAGAAATAATATTTGTAATACATAATTGAGCTCATTATTTTAAAATAAAACATAACTTTAAATAAAATTGTTTACAAAGCTAAATGCGAAAAAATACATAAAAATGTAATTTAAAGTGACTAAAAAAAATGTTGTCCTCGAATCGACACTCAGCCCATCCACTCCATTCACCTCCATACACACACCAAGCTTCCAAGAATCCTTCCGCCTTTGCGTCTATTTTCCTGCATCATACTAAAAGAAAATGAGTGAGCCTAATGCCCAGCAAGGAAAAACTAACAACACAAACATACCCATCATATCATAACATATACTATAAACATAACATAACATATACTATAAACATATTCCATATAAGACTGTACTAATAATGGCCATTATGACATGTGATAAACCATCTATGTCCCCTGTCTAATATTTGAGGTAGGTTAGATCACATGTAGTGTATGATAACCCATCTACGTCCCCTATCTAATATTTGAGGTAGGGTAAATCATAACATAACATATTAAAACATAAACTTATCATAACATATTATACATAACATAACATAAAAGCATAACATATCATACACACATACAAGATCTAGCCTATTTTCCTTACCAAAGCTGGGATATGAGAACAAATGTGGGACGTAGAACACTCCTAAAACAAGTAATAGAATAGTGAGTATTTATAAAGAAAAGAGATGAAAAGAATAGAACTAAACCACCAAGAGAAAACTTACTGAAAAGACACCTTAAGTTCAAAGAACTTAAAAACCTAACTACAAAACCATAACAAAAGTTAGAACCTGAATGAAAACTAAAGAGACTAAGGAATAAAATAGAATTGAACTTAAGAATAAGGGTACCTTTGTCGACCTTATAGATTGGCCTAACTCCAATACCGAAATAATCTAATCCTTACTTCCCAAGTGTTTGATAAAGCTTAAGAATGATAAAGCTTTTTCTTTCCCAACCCAAGTGTATCACTCTTATGGTCTCACTAGCACCTTCGAGTCTGATCACAGCTAAAGAGTAAGTGAAAGGGTTGGGTACTAGGTCCTATTTATAGAGGTAAGGTGTAACGCCCTGGTTACCCCAGAACAGTTACGGTGAACAGTGAACCGGAAATTTGACTCGCTACCCGAGTCCTTTGGTTAAAAACGTGATCTAAGTGTAATTATCAGGTTAAGGAGAAAAACCAGTAAAAAGGAAAGGATACATTTCATTAAATAAACAAACTGCTCATGAGCCTTTCAAAATATTTACAAGTAGTTTGTAATACAAAAGAGTCACTACTGTTTCAAATTTACAGTCCCCGCCGGCCTAAGCGGCAAAAATAGGGTAAACCCCTAGTCCCTCTGAGAACTCCTTGACCGTGGCGGTCAAGCGACCCTGTATGTACACAACATCGCCCAAGCTCTCCACTCAGGGTTGGGTGAGCTTCTCTTTCCCTTTACCTGCACCACAAAGCACCCATGAGCCAAGGCCCAGCAAGAAAACACAATAAAGCATGATATAATATCAACAACGGTCATAATAACCATTCAAGACTATCAGTCCAAGCAAACAGGTGACAATAGCCAAAAGTCACAATAATGAGCATAGCTCCCTCTAGCCATGTGCCGATAGGGTCACCAGGGCTTAACTGGTAAGTGATTCTTTCATAAGTTTGATCAAGACAGGTGCATGGTGATTGGTCACCAACATAACCTTCCTCTCGACTCTAGAGTCGAAGCTATGGACAACGTCCCCTACCCATGTGACAAACGGTCACCGGGGTCATATACCTTGGCTATAGACATCTGGTCGTAGACCAGGCAAGCGCTTATAAGTTCTTCGACCTTAGGGTCGGTCCCGCATTAATGCCATAGAGCCATTCAATGCGTGATCATCGACTCTAGAGTCGGTCCCTGACTAGTCAGTGTCATAAATAGGTAATCAGCGTTCATTAGCATTTAATATGCAATCCACGTCCACATATATCAACCAACATGCCACAATATCAAACCATGCATGTCATATACCTATTCAGGGTGCAACTGTATTCATACACTGTTTTCTTACCTCTGGTTCGAGTGAGAATTATTATATGAACGACCCCTGAGAACGATCAACCTTTAAATTCCTTGATGGTCACCTGGTCATAACCAAGATATATGTTCATCAATAAAAAATGATAACTGAGGGTTCCCAAACCAAAACCTAGCCTTCGAAACATCAAACACTACTCAACCGGGTACTAGGCTCAACCCCGAGGCCTAAGGTTTGAATCCCCAAGCTAAAAGCATGTTTTTGGCTGAAATGACCTAAAGGGCCGCGACCCTCCCCTGCTGCGCCGCGGCGTGCCCTCAAACAGAGAGGGCTCTCCCCTGCCAGACGCCAAGGGCCGCGGCGCACCACAGCTGTGCCGCATCGCCCAGCCCAGACCAGCAACACGCCCACACGAACCCAGTTTTCCCCTGTGCTATTTCCTCTCAAACCAGCCCTTCAAACCATCTCCAATCCTCCTCCAAACACACAATTAAACCCCCAAACAACACCCATAGCTCACCCTCACCAAATCCCAATCAAACCAACACTAAAACTTCCTTTGATTCCCACTTCCATCAAGAACTTTAAAGCTGAAAACTAAAGATAAAAACAGAGCATAACTTGAGTTCAATGATCAAAACTCACCTTAAAACCTGTTTTGAACTTCCCTTACTAGCTGAACCAAGTCCACCAACCCAGCTTTTAAGTTCCCTAGCTTGGATTCCCACCTAGAACTCAAAACCTCAAAGGAATGATGAAGAAGATGGTGTATGGGAAAGGAAGAAGCAAATCTCTGTTTTTGTTCTGTTCTTCTACTGCCCTCCTAAGTTATATATATCCAAAACTCCAAATGACCAAAATACCCTTAAGCCATCAAAAGCCTCTAAAACCATTTCAAGGGTAAAATTGGTACTTTCCGCTTATCCCGTTAATCATAATTAACGCTTCCCAATTCCCGCTAATCTCAATATCCTCAAACACCAATAATTCATATCCCGTTACCCTAAAATCCTTGGTAACGCTATAACCATTAATATCACCCCGAGACTCACCCCGAGCCCCGAGCTCAAACCTGTTATGACCAAACCGATAAATCATGTTTAAAGATCGTCTCATGTCGAAATACTCGAACCAATCCACATTATAATGTGGTCTCACAATATATGTCATTAACACGCAAACAAATATTCAATTATACCCTCATCGAGCCAAATTACCAAAACACCCCTGTAAACAAATGTGGACTCACATGCATGCATTTTAACATCATATTATAATATAATTCTCATAGACATGCATAAACACATTTAATAGCATAATTAAACAGTTATGGCCCTCCCGGCCTACTAATCCAGCCATTAACCATAATAGGGAATCCAGGGAATTACATAAGGAGTGAAACTAACCCCATTTTGATTTGAATAAAAATAATTAATTTAATTGAAGATAATTGAATATTCGTTAATCAGAGGCTGAAGACTCGGTCAAAACTAACAGAGGTAGGTCTAAGGAGTCAAAGGTGGTTTTTAAAAATTAAAAAAATAAAAAAATAAAAAAATAAATATGGGCGATATATTGCCCTTATGTGGCGATATATCGGCTGGACCCTAAATCCTGAGCCTCCGTTCGTACGATCGTGCAACGTCAACATGTTTTCCGTATTCAGCGTCAGGCGATATATCGGCTCTAGTGTTGCGATATATCGGCATACGTGATTATTTTAAACACGTAATTGCACTTTTTCAGCATAATTAAGGTTGGATAACTACTTTGACTGAGTCAAACTACGACCCTAACAGTTTCTGGTGAAGACTAAGTCTTATATTCCCTTATTTTATCATTAAAATAATAATTCCTTAATAGTCATGCTTATGACAAGTGTCATAATCCTATGAGCTCTATCTAAACCTTAGGTTATAATAATTATCATATTTATACCCAACAATATTAATCAAACCTTATGTTATAATTAATATTCTTAAACTATAGGTTAAACTTATAAAATCCATAACTATTGCTAGGAGTTTCCAACTAAGTCCCGGTTTGAACCAAAATCCACAAAATTTAAAATACTACAACTACTACTAGGTAGCTAACTAAGTAAACATTCTGGGACTCTACACACTAAAATTTAATCCTATAGACATAGAATATTTTAAGGATCATATTGACAAATTATTAAAAATTAAATTGATTAGACATAGTGACTCACCACATAGGAGTCCTGTTTTTCTAGTAAGAAACTACAGTGAAATAGTTAGGGAAAAAAGTAGAATAGTAATAAATTATAAAAGATTAAATGATAATACTGAAGACGACTCTTATAATATTCTTGATAAAGATATTTTAATAAATAAAATACAAGGTTGTAGAATTTTTAGTAAATTTGACTTAAAATCAGGTTTCTACCAAATAAAGATGGCAGAAGTTAGTATTCCCTGGACAACACTTGTTTGCCCACAAGGACTATTTGAATGGTTAGTAATGCCAATGTGACTTAAAAATGCCCCAGTAATATTTTAGAGAAGAATGGATAAAATATTTTATGAATTAAGTTATTGTTTAGTATATATTGACGATATTCTAATATTTAGCAAATATTATAAGGAACATGAGTACCATTTAAAACAAGTTTTTTTAAAAAATTGAATAGTATGGTTTAATTATTAGCAAAAATAAAATGGAATTAGGAAAAGAATATATAAAATTTCTAGGATCCAAAATAGGAAAAGGGAAAGTAATATTACAAGATCATATTCATCAATTTCTTGGATTATTAAATTATGCCCGTCCATATATTAAGAATTTATCAAAATTACTTGGGCCATTATATAATAAAACCAAACTTAATGGTCAAAGATACTTCAATATTGAAGATATTAAACTAGTAAAGAAAATCAAAGAAGTAATAAAAACCTTACAAAAATTATCCCTTCCACTAATAATTGACTATTTAATAATAGGAACATATGAATGTGATAAGGGATGGGGAGCAGTATTAAAGAAAAAGCCTAGTAAATATTCTAATAAAGATACTGAAGAAATATCATGATATGCTTCAGGACAATATAAAGAAAAAAGTATTACTAGTATTGATGCCGAAATAATGGCAATTGAATATTCCTTAGATGCATTCAATCTTTATTTAATTAATAAAAAAGAATTTACTATTAGAATAGATTGCCAAGCAATAGTAAGCTTCTATGAAAAAATGAGGCAAAATAATAAAAAACTAATGACTAATAGATGGAAAAAATTCCTTAATAAATTTATCATTAAAGGATATAATCCAAACCGGTGATAACACACATTTTCTATGTTCACTTGAGACCTCAATATCTCACTTTTGCATTGTTAATGACCATGTGCACATTCCATTTATAGACTTTTCTTGAGAATGACTCCCAATTCTCATGAGGGGTGGCACCACCCCTTGGTCTATATAGGTAGAACTCTTACAATATTTTGTTACCCTAAAATACTCGTCTTTTCAAGACCGAGTTCTATTAAAAAAACCTTTCGGGTTTAACCCTCATTTTGGTAACACACTAGTACTCATATCTCAGATGAGACAAAATTTGAGTACTACTATCATTCACTTGATTGACTTCTTATTACCTATTGAACCTAATACTAGTTTGGTTACTAGTTTTAAGATAGATTACCATCAACCGTGAATCTCTTTAGGGAGTCTAAGTCCCATCCCTTGAGATGTAGAAATGATTCCATTTGAGTAATTTCTTTTCTCATGTATGCATACTTAAACACTCTCATTATTTTATTCAAAATTTGTTGCTAGCCATAATTTGATTAAAATAGTTACCCCTTTAAAATAGTGAGTTTGACCATAGTCAACACCCCCACTATTTTATACTTCAATATCCAAGATAAACATTTTTCTTGAATATTAATTCTAGAAACCTCTTTGTTTCTAAAATTCTCATTTATGTTTTAAATTGGTTCCTTCTTGAATCAAAATATTACAAACAATAACTTTAGACACCAAGCATATATAGATTTATCCATTCCATACACATATAGCCAAAGTGATTTAGAATGTGGAATTTTAAATCATCTATTTGATAGGATGACCAAATTAATCAACCATTATGAAAATAAATTAATTAATCCTACTATTGAGCATATTAAAGGAAAAGATAATTATTATGCTGATGTATTATCTCGATTAATTTACAATACATATGGACCAACAACCATTTCGTCCAAGAATGTATAGGCCTAGAATACATCCCAGAGCCCAAATGACAAACATACAAGCAGTAGACCAAATAATATATAGTCAGCTAATGGAGAAAGGTGAGGCAATATCCTTCGAAGAATTAGTATTACATTGCTATGGTAATAGTGAAACCAAATATATCCCTTATAAGGCCATTAGTGAAGAACAACAATGTTTATTAGATAATCTTCATCACACCTATCTATTTAATAATCCTAGATATTTCCAGGCAGTATTAAAGTGCCTAATAGAATACTTCCAAAGTAATACATTTTTTTATTATTATTTAGTATTTCGAGGGAAAAAACCAGGATTATATAAGTCATGTCATTTAGTAGATGAAACAGTATATACATTTAATAATGCCATTTGGAAAGGCCAAGTAAATTATAAAGAAGCTACTAAAACTACTATTATGTATTGGGGTCTCAATTATTATGATGAGACAAAAGATAAGGGGAAAGAAAAAGTAATCGAATTAAATTGCCCCAATTGTATTAATTATCATAAAACAATAATAGAAAAAGACTTAGTAAACAAGATATTAAAAGAAGAAAATGAAACTTGCTGGGACCAAATTACCAGTCTTAAGCTTCAAGTGGATGCCTTTTGACATCAACTTCAGCAACAGAGCACTCCACCTACCGCCAATCAAGTAACCATGTCCACTAAAGACATACAACTTCTTATCAATAAAGCTGTCGACGAGAAAATGGAGGAGTGGAATAGTCAATATGATGGGACATATGATGCAGAAGACTCCATCGACCGACTTGGACTTGAGGACCCTACTATGGGAAGCAGTACGATTTAAAGTCTGATTTAAAGATAAGATGCTCTTTGTTGGTTTTTATAGATCAAATCATAGATTATACGCAGCGGAACAACAATCAAAATTGTTAATTTAACCCCACAAGATTTCTAGATCTACTTCTTCACATACATATATATATATTGAATCAAAGAGATGAATAGAAAATTACCTCAAGTCCTTCCTTGCTGCTATCTTTTTGTACGGCAAAATCCTTGAGATCGCACACCAGGATTCTCCAAAATGTTCTCAACATACAAAGAACGAGTGTGGGCTCGTTATATAAAACAATAGGCGAAATCTATTTATCAGATGTTCTCAACAAATGAGATCTGATAAAGTTCGGACTTAAATTTGTGAAGAACAGTGACCTATGCTTGTAGCACTGTGCTATTTCTCTCAAGGAGATTTCACGATATATTTCTCTATCTCTAAAAAGTATCGCTTTGAAAAAACTGATCTCCTATATTTAATACATCCAATATATTAAATAATATTAGTTATTTTAAACAATTTAAAAATAACTAATCAGTTATCAGATTTTTGTTTAAATAATAATATTTTAATCATATTAAAATATCTCATTATTTATTTAATATTTAAATAACTAAAATTGTTGAATCAAGATTCTTCTAGAACCTTCTTGTGCGTGTAGCACAGTGACTGTGCACTGTGTTACATGCCCAACTCATGCAAGGGAGGGCATGTGATTTTCCCAATTTTCATCATTATTTAAATACCAAAAATCCCAAAAATAAATTAATTATATTTTTGTTAAATCAAATAATTAATTAATTCTCAATTAATTAATTACACATAATTATACAATAATTATGTTTAGTGCATAGAAAAATATTTTACTTATCAAATAAGTCCTTTTTGCCCATTTTTGTATTTATATTTGTTAGTGTTTGTTTGAGCCATTTCGGGGACCATGGACCTATAACATTAAGCTCCAATAAATTAAAACTAAATAATTAAACTCTTTAATCATAATAGTTAATTTATTAATTCTCATATTTCTCCACTATAAATTCAGAATTGAACTCTTTATTATAGATATACTTTTACATAAATCTTATTTTAAGTTGTCCATTGATATAACCATCTTACAATAGTTCAACCCTCTAATTAATTAGTTCATAAATTAGAATGGAAGAATTACCATTTTACCTTTCTAATTTACTTCTTATTTCTTAAGTACCATTAATTCACTAGTGAATAATTAATCTATAATCTAATTATAGATTTGAGCTCAAAATCATTCAGTTCCAGAATTAACCCTTAAGGGAACCAATATACGATCTGTTAGGAAATATTAGATTCCGTATTTTTGATACATGTTCCCAGCCATCCATGATATTAAATCTCCAAAATAAAAGTCATTAGCCTCAATCTATGAAGAGACCTTAACGAATGAATCAAAAGATTTAATAAACATAAACAGGAGTTCATGAACACTCAGGATTTAGGTTGATCTATAAATGATCATCAGTTATGATATGAATTGCAAATCTTTATTATTAAATGTTTTTTGGATAAAGTATTTTATTCATATCGGTCCTTGTCATATATAATCATATTATATAAAGTACCTTTACCGAGATGTCTTACCACATCAATAATTTGAATCTAGATTATTTTTATCAACATGATACTCAGTAAACCATACTTACAACCCCAATTAAAGAATTCCATAACTTCAATTTGTTGTTGACTATTTTTATTCATTCATGTGATCTTAATTCTCTCGTACTAATACAAGATCACATTCTCAATGATGAATATGGAATTTTATGATATTTACAAAAAAATATTCAAACAATAATTTAATAATCTAAATATAACAATAATAGACCATTGTATTTATTTATTTATTAAAATAATAAATGTAACGCCCTGGTTACCCCAGAAAAGTTACGGTGAACGATGAACCGTGAATTTAACTCGCTACCCGAGTTCTTTGGTTAAAAACGTGCTTCTAGGTGTTGTTAATAGGTTAAGGTGGAAAACCAATCAAAAGGGAATGATATATTTTGTTTAAGACATAAATCTGTTCATGGGCCCATAAAAAAATGTTTACAAGTTATTTACAACTCAAAATGGTCATTATTGTTTAAATTTACAACCCGCCGACCTAAGCGGCAAAAATAGGGTAAACCCCCTAGTTCCTCTGAGAATCCTTGGCTGTGGTGGTCAAGCGGCCGCATATGTACATAGCACCACCTAAGCTCTCCACTTAAAGCTGGGTGAGCTTTTCTTTCCCTTTACCTGCACCACATAGCACCCATGAGCCAAAGCCCAGCAAGAAAACACAATAATACAAGCATATAATATCAAATGATGATCATGATAATCATACAGAGCTTACAACTCTGAACAAACGAGTGAATATCTCTTTGTGGTTACATTAACCATGAAGGAGCTTATAGCCCTTAATCAGATGAGTGGTTAAACACTTGAGGTTCTGGTAAACCATACTGAGTGACTGACAAGCACGTCACTAGCTTAAACAAATGAGAGACTGATGGGTAAGCCTCTAGCTTAACAGACGAGTGACTGATGGGTAAGTCACTAGCTTAAACAGATGAGAGACTGATGGGTAAGTCTCACGGGGCTCAGCACCCATAGCCATGTGACTAAATGGTCACTGTAGCTCTAAATAACTAGCCTTTGGCTAGACAAGCGCTTATAGTATTCATCGAACTTGAGGTCGATCCGGCATTAACGCTCTTCTGAGTCATTTAATGCAGATGTCGATTAGATCTAATCTTTATTGGCTTGCGTTGAATAGGCTAAGGCCGTTCCTGACTTATGAGTCAGCACTGTGTGACCAGTGCTCAGTACCACTGCCGAACTTGACTAATGAGTCACAACTTCACAGTTGATACTGACACCTTTGCCAATTCTAACTATTCAGTCAATTCCATGCACAAGTGAGCAAGATTTGCTAAGCATTCAATAATCAATCCATGTCCACATTCAAACATTCAACATGCCTCACAAATAACCACGCATGTCACATATGGGGTGCAGTTCTCTTACCTCTGGTTCGAGCGAGAAATAGTACAAGAACGACTCTTGAGAACGATTGACCTTTTGATTCCTTAGCGGTTACCTAATCATAACCAATTATAACCTCCATTAATGAAAATCAACAATGAAAGGGTCTTGACCTAAACCCCACTCTCGGGACCTCGAAACGTACCCACACGGTGAGTAGATTTGATCCCGGGCGTGAAGAATTAAAACCCCGAGCCAAAAACCCTTAAAAACACTCAAAACAGGATTATGAAGGAATAGAGTAGCGCTACAATGCTACTCACTAGCGCCCCAGCGCTATTCTCAGAACCCCAAACTGCCCAACACAACCCTAGGTAGCGCTATAGCGCCCCCTTGTGGGCGTTGTAGCGCTACACCTAGCCAGATCTTCCCCTGAAACCTCTTCCTTCGACTCCTTCAATTCCAACTCGATTCTAATGCTTTGAAACCTCATTTTTGGTGCCAAGTGAACCCAAAAACCATCCCCACAAGCCCTAAGAATCACAACCACAAGAACCCTAGCCAAAAACTCCCAACAAAACCAATCATCCAACCTAGAAATCTCAACTGAGAACCAAAGCTAAAACAGAGCAAACCAGGAATTTTAATGGCTAGAAACTTACCTCAAGTTCAGATTATGATGCTCTTCAATGGTGGAACACACTCCCAAGCTCTCAAGACTTATTTCCCAAGCTTGATTCCCTAACTTAAGCTCAAAAATCCAAGAAGAAAAGAGAGAAAACAGGTACGGGAGAAGTGCTTAAAAATGCTATGTTTTTCCCTTCCTTCTATGGCCTTCAATGGTTTAATACTATCCTAGGGGTGAAAAGACCGAAATACCCCTAGGTCAAATAAACATTTCTATAGGCTCCCAAGGGCAAAATTGACATTTTCCACCTATTTCATTAATCATAATTAACGCTCTCCAATTCCCGCTATTCTTGATATTCTCAAACACCAATAATTCATAACCCGTTACCCTTGAATTCTCGGCAATGCTCTAATCACTAAAATCACCCCGAGACTCACCCCGAGCTTCGAGCTTAAACCTGTTATGACTAAACCGCTAATTTATATTCAAAGATCGACTCATGCCGAATAGCTCGAACAAATCCACATTATAATGTGGTCTCAACAATAGGTCACCGACATCCATACAAATATACAATTACGTCCTCAACGGGCTAAATTACCAAAACACCCCTGTAATGAAATGTGGACCCACATGCATGCATATAACATCATATTATAATATAATTCACATAAACATGAATATAATCATTTAATGGCATAATTAAACAATTATGGCCCTCCCGACCTACTAATCCAGCCATTAAACCGCATCATGGATTTTGGGGCATTACAATAAATGTCTTTTACATGCTTTTAGGACATACTCCTAACACTCTTTTCACAAAGACTAAAGGTAGCCGCCCAAGTGCTACGCATCTTATCCTTTCAGAAAAAACAAAATACCTTAAGTGCTGAACCTTATCATCTTATCCTCACTTTAATAAAATAACAGAGAATAGCTTTTTTATTTCTGTATAAATACGCTAAGGAGTCTGGCTTGTAGACTCACTTCTTTTCTTTTTAAATCTTATTCTCTAAACTCAGAGAAACCCCTAAGTCTTGAAAACCATCAAACTTAGCTTTCTCTTCTATTATATAATATTTTATAAGTTTATTAATAAAATGGGTTACCATTGCTAAAACACCTTGCGATAGTAGAAGGGGATATTGAATCTTTTTCAGAAATTCCAAGCTTTCTCAAAGATCTTCGATCAGGTATTTAAATTATTTCAAAAGGATAAAATCATTGGTTATTGCATATAATAGGATCTAGGCATTGCTTCATTAAGCTTGTTTATGCCATTGATAGGCTTGTTAAAAATTTGTGTTGAAGTTCACCTAGATATGAATATGCATAGATACGCTACCTTTTATATGAGAAAATAATAAATTTACATGATAAGAAGATTTTTTACAAGAATTGCAGTTTCAGTAAAAATATTCCATCCACACTCTACTATCATATGAATATAAATTTTATTCTCAAAACCTAAGTCTTTTTCATATCTATAAAAATGACTATTTTTATAATCAATTATAAACTATATATAAGAAGTTCTTATAAACTAAAAATACCAAGAATATATGAACATACATAGAGACATAGAAAAGTATACCGATAAACTTTGTCAACTTAGTATAGATAGTAACAATATAGATCTATTAATAAATGAACTAAAAGAAAGTGTAGAGTCCAAGAATGTTTACTTAACCTAGTTAGATAGTAGTAGTAGTAGTAGTAGTTAGTATTAGTTAGTAGTATGTTAGTTACCGTGGATTTTGGTTCAAGTTGGGACTTAGTTGGAAACTCATAGCAACAGTTATGGATTTTATAAGTTTAACCTATAGTTTAAGAATATAATTATAACATAAGGTTTGATTAATATTGCTGGTCATAGATATATTATTATAATCCAAGGTTTAGATAGAGCCAATAAGAGCAAGACACTTTTCATAATCATGATTATTAGGGAATTAAGTATTTTTGATGAATAGTTTCAATAAAAGAAAGATCTAGAAGCTCTAGAACCATCCAGCAACTGTTAGGATCGTATTATGACTCAGTCAAAGCTGTTTATCCAATTCAAATTATGCTGAAAAAGTGCAAATACGTTTTTAATATATCTACGTATGTTGATATATCGTAGCTTAGGGGCCGATATATCGCCTAACGGAAGATACAAAAAACACGTCGACTTTGCATGAACGTACGAACAAGGGCTCGGGATTAGGGTAGAGCCGATATATCACCTATAGGGGGCGATATATCGCCCTTTGTGTTGATTTGTGAAAGTTTGACTTTTTGAATTTTAGAAATACCCTTAACCACTTAGACCTGCCTTTGAACGATTTTGACCGAGTTCTGGGTGTCAGTTGAACGAAAATTCAAATATTTTTCATTTTATAATCATTTATTTATTCAAATTAAAAGGGGTTAGTTTCACTCCTTGAACTCTATAAATAGGACCTAGTGCTCATCCATTTTCATCATTCTTCAAGCATTTGATCAGAGCCTCCAAGGTACTAGTGTTACTATAGAGAGATACACTTGGGTTTTGGGTTAAAGCTTTATTATTCTAAGCTTTTATAGTGTGATTTCAGTATTGGGGTTTAGACCAATTCATAAGGTCATTCAAGGTATTCCTATTCCTTAAGTTCACTTCTATATAATTCTTTAGTTTTTTTTAGTTTCTTTTATTCAGATCCTAACTCTTGTTATTGATTCTTGATTAGGTATTTAAGTTCTTGAAACTTAAGGTCTTTTTTGGTAAGTTTCTTCTTGATGGTTTAGTTCCCATATTCATCTTTATTCTTAAAGATTCTCACCCTTTTCTACTGTTGGTTTATAGGAGTTTCTAAATCTCGTTCTTGTTCCCAAATATCCTGGCTTTTGGTAAGGAAAATAGGATAGATTTTATATGCTTATATGTTTATGTTATGATATGTTATAATATGTTTATGTTATGTTATGATATATATGAATATGTTTTGTAGTCCTTGGGGCTTATAGTTGCTTAGCTAGCAAACCTCAATGCTTTTATGTCGCTTGGGGCTTATAGTTGCTTAGCTAGCAAATCCCAATGTTTTTATGTTGCTTGGGGCTTATAGTTTCTTAGATAGCAAACCCCAAGATTACCATGATCATGGGTTAGAATTGTGATATATGTTTTATGGTATGTGGTTATGATATAGTCTTATGCTTTTGATTTATGATGTATGTTGTTAGTAGATTTTCCTTGCTGGGCATTAGGCTCACTCCTTTATTTTTAGTATGATGCAGGAAAGTGATTATGGAGGCGAAAGGATTCTTGGTAGCTTGGCTTGTGTGTTAAGGATGAATGGACTGAGGGGAATGCGTGTCGATCGAGGATGACGTTTATTTAGTCTTGTGAATTATGTTTCTTTTGTAATTCTGCATTTAGTTTTTGAACAATTGATTTAAAGTTATGTTTTATATTTTACAAACAATGGGTACCCATGCCATATTACATTTTAATTTATAATTTTATGTTATTGATACAATAATGATTTTAGAGTTTTAATAAAGTTATGATTATTTTTTTATGTTTTCTCTAAAAGAAGTAGCTAAGTCTAGTAGTTTTAATAGTCCAAGGTCTTAGAAAATAGTTGGGTCATTACAGAAAGTCTAGATAATCACTTTAATAATTTATCACATAACATAGTAAATGCTTTTAACGAATATCATATCCAGTTATTAAATGAAGAATATAATATTAGCTATAAGTTTATATCTGGTCAAATAACTTTATTAGAAAGAATTAAAAGTGACATTTTCAAAAATAGAAATCAGACAGTCATAAATATTACTGATTATTAGTTATTTTCAAGCCTACAATAGCTGACCTTTGATATTATATAACATATTCATCTACAATATTTATTATTTAGCCTACAATATTTATTATAACACTATTAGCCTACAATAGCTGACCTTTATTTAGCCTCCAATATTTATAACATTATTAGCCTACAATAGTTGAATTCTCATACCATAGAATGTATTTATTATACCACAAATTTACAATTTTTAAAAAGAAAAGATTTGAAAGATCAAGAGCCAGATCAGGCCTAGAACGTACCTAGCTATAAGTTTATATCTGGTCTTTTATTGACATAGAACGTACCTAGAGACATGTGATTTATTGTTAATGGTAAAACCAAAATACAACTCTAAGCAAAAAAATTTAAAAGACAAGATGATAGAAAAAACAAGTGTTACAAATCTTTTGCTCAAAATACAGGTAAATAGAAGAATGTAGAAGAAGAAGATTACAAACTCAAAACAATGATTGTAATGTCCCAAATTTCCTAATAAGGCTTAAGGTCTTGATTAGGGGGCCAGGATGGTAAATTATGGAATTATGTGTATTATCATGTGATTATGTGAATAATATTATAATATGACATGATATGCATGTTTAGGTGTATTAAATATGCATGTGGGCCCATTTCTGTTTAATTGGGAAATTTTCATAATTTGGCCCGTTTCGAGTATATTTGGCATGTATGTGGTATATGTGTGTGGTGCTTCATTATTATTTGGTTATGCTTGGGTTACTCAGCACGAGACGATCCTAGGAAGAAAGCTAGTGGGAAAGTCACAATAGGATTTATACTTGACTTGGAGTGAGTCAAGGGGTATCTATCATTACTGGGGTATTGGGTAATGGGAATGATTATCTAATGATAAATTGGGAGTTAGTGAGATCAGGGGGAAATTCTGGGAATTTTGACTATTTTACCTCGGGGGCATTTTCGAGACCCCAAGCATTAGGAATTGCTTGAGGTTACTTAAGCTTGAAGTAACTTATTAGAATAATAAAAGAACGTTTAGAACATTCTCTCTCCCTCCTGTTCCCTTTTCGACACTTGTTCGCATTTTCAAAGGAAACTTGAGTTTTAGGACTTGGATTCAAGCAAGGATCGAGGCATAGCGATTCTAGGAAAGATTAAAAGCTTATTAGCCAAAGGATTTAGTTGGGAAACGACTCAATTGGAGGTAATCCAAGTTTTAAGTTATAAGTTTTTAAGCTTTGATTGGATTTTATGTTTTAATGAGTTTTTGGATGAGTTGAAGCTTGGGTTTTATTCGTATTGGATAATTAGGATGTTTGGGAACTTTGACTTTTGAATTTGGATATGTTTGGGTAGGTTTTTGGAGGATTTTAATTGGGAAAAATAGTAGGATATGGCTGTTTCGTGGTCAAGTCGCGACCTTGTTCCAGCAAGTTGCGACTTGGATGAAGCTAGAAGCCAGGAGGAGGAAGGCTGGGGGACGCACCGCGATCCAAGAGGGGTTAAGTCACGACCCGCCCTAGTGCCCAGGCAAGGAGGGCTCTCTGACATGGGGCAAGTCGCGACCGCCTTGGGCATTTTTTCCTAGATTTGGTTTTTAATCATGGGAACTTAACTCTAAGGGCCTGGGATCAATCCTACTACCTAGTTGAGTAGGATTCGACGTCCCAGAGGCTAGGTTTGGGTATGGAAGTATTTATTTACTCATTTTGATAAGGTTTTATATTATGGTTGTGACTAGGTTATCGCTAGGGGCTTGGAAACAGGATCGTGCTTGTGGCTCGCTTATTGGTAACCTATGCTTGGACCAAAAGTAAGAAAACTGCACCCAGTATGTGATGCATGAGATGCATATGATACATGTGGTTATGGCATGGCATGAATGTTGCATATGGAATTGATCAAAGCGTGAGTCTCTGTAATTGTGCATGATTATGATTATGCTTGTGGTTATCGATTAAGCATGTTGAATGCCTTATATCTGGATGTTTGAAGGTACATGGTTATAATTATGTTGGTAACTGTTGATGAGGCATGTTGAGTGCTATATATATGGACACTGATTACATAGTAAATGCATAGCAACTTTGCTTATCTGTGTATGGTACTGACTTATTAGTCAGAGAACGACAATGGTGTAAATATTGAATGTGAAGCTATGACTTATTAGTCAAGTTTGACAGTGGTACTGGGCACTGGTAGTATGGAATTGGCTTATGAGTCAAGAATGGTATTAGCATGTTTAATGCAAGCCAAAAAGATTAGATCTAATCGACATAAGCATTATCAACATAAGTATGAAATGCTTGACCGACCATAAGTTCGATGAAAACAAAAGCGCTTTTCTAGTCTAAAGGCTAGTTACATAGAGTCAGGGCTATAAGCTCAGGTGATTGATACGTCACATGGCTAGGAGGGTGTGGGACCTCAGAGATAGAATTATCAGTCATCTGCTCAGAGATGGACTTATCAGTCATCTATACGGAGAAAGACTTATCAGTCATCTAAACAGAGATAGACTTATCCGTCATCTATATAGAGATGGACTTATCAGTCATCTACACAAAGATAGACTTATCAGTCATCTATATAGAGATGGACTTATCAGTCATCTACATAGAGATGGACTTATCAGTCATCTACATAGAGATAGACTTCTTAGTCACCTACTCAGAGATAGACTTATTACTCATCTATACAGAGATAGACTTATTAGTCATCTACACAGAGATAGACTTATTAGTCATCTATATAGAATATGACTTATTAGTCGTCTACCTCAGAGAGACTTATTAGTCATCCACCTCAAAGCGAGAGACTTATTAGTCAAGTTCGACAGTGGTACTGGGCATTGGTAGTATGGAATTGGCTTATGAGTCAAGAATGGTATTAGCGTGTTTAATGCAAGTAAAAAATATTAGATCTAATCGACATAAGCATTATCAACATAATTATGAAATGCTCGACCGACCATAAGTTCGATGAAAATAAAAACGCTTGTCTAGTCTAAAGGCTAGTTACATAGAGCCAGGGCTATAAGCTCAGGTGACTGATATGTCACATGGTTAGGAGGGCGTGGGACCTCAGAGATAGACTTATCAGTCATCTACTCAGAGATAGACTTATCAGTCATCTATACGGAGATAGACTTATCAGTCATCTAAACAGAGATAAACTTATCCGTCATCTATACAGAGATGGACTTATCAGTCATCTACATAGAGATGGACTTATCAGTCATCCACACAGAGATAGACATATTAGTCACATACTCAGAGATAGACTTATTAGTCATCTATACAGAGATAGACTTATCAGTCATCTACACAGAGATAGACTTATTAGTCATCTATACAGAATATGACCTATTAGTCAATTATTTAGAGAGAGACTTATTAGTCGTCTACCTCAGAGAGACTTATTAGTCATCTACCTCAGATCGAGAGAATTATTAGTCATCTACTCAAAGCGCAGGACTCCACAAACATTTATTTGTACTTGCTTGCATGCATGAGTAGGGTTATTACTACTAGGCATGCCTATTATGATTTAGTGACATGTTATTACTTGTTTATGAGCTTGTTTAAGTTTTCTTGCGGAGCTTCAGCTCCCGGGTGCTATGTGGTGCGGGTAAAGGCAAAAGAAACTTGGACCATCCTTGAGTTGGAGAGCTTAGGTGACGATGTGTACATATGCGGCTGCTCAACCACCACGGCCGGGGGTTTAAAGAGGAACTAGGGTTACACCCTATTTTGCCGCTTAGGTCGGCTAGTTGTAAATATTTTATTGTAATTAACCTTTAAAATATATTTTTGGGATCCCAATGTTTACAGTAAACGTTTTAGTGAAACGTTGTATCTTTAACCAAAAATTTTAACCCTAAACCATTAATCACATTTAGTTACACGATTATGGCCAAATGACTCAGTTAGCGAGTTTAACACTGTTTAAAATGCACAACATAACGGTCCCTGGGTAGTAGGGCATTATAACTTGGTATCAGAGTGAGCCAAGGTTAAGGGTTCTTGTAGACAAGTTGGGCATGTACACTCATCACTAAAGACAAGCTTTACTCAGGGTATGGTAACTATTTATGTGGTTATGTGCTTAACTGCTTAAATAGAATGTAAATGCTTTACCTGCATATTGTATTAGGGAGCATGAGATTCTGATAAAACCTGACTCTTGAATATTGATATGATTATATGTTTACCTGCTCAGTGAATATATAAATGTGTTATTTTCATGCTGGAGTTGGAGGCATGGTATGTATGTTGGAAGAGCAGGGGTTATGATTGATGTATGATGCCATGGGCATGTTTTTAGCACTGTAGTGGTTTGTGAATGTAGTGTGGTATGATTGTTCCCGTGGGGAAGACTTTTGAATATGCTCATTATGTTTAATGGGTCAGCAGATTCAATCAGCAGGTATGTATCCAAGGCAGTTAATGAGACCTAGTGGTGGTTATACTGAGGCTAGGAGTTACAGCCAGGGTTTGAGTTCTTCACCTGCCCCTCAAAATTTCCAGCAGGTGTTTACAGATGTGCAATTAAGATTGCAGAGGCAAGAGGAAGAGGTTAGGTGTTTGAAATAGCATCAGAATCTGTCAGGGAACACCTCTTCCTTTGCTATGCCAGGAATGGCACCAGTATTAGCTTAGCCTAGGGTTGAGAACAGGTGGAAATTTCTTTGTGGAAGATTCCAGGAGTGTTACCCTCCAGTCTTTGAAGGAGGCCTAGATCCATTCAGAGTTGAGCAATGGATGGGCATGATCAGTTCCATTCTCGATAGTATGGGGGTGGTAGATCACGATAGGGTGATCTGTGCTACATTTGTATTGCGGGATGATGCTCGGACATGGGGGGAAGTGGTATCCCAAACACGAGATACAGCTGTGATGGTTTGGAAAGAATTTAGGCAGCTGTTTAATGAATGATATTATTGTGATGCAGTCAAGACTGCTAAGATGAATGAGTTTCTGAACTTAGTTCAAGGAAATGCAATAGTAACCGAGTATGTTAACAAATTCAATGGGTTGGCCATGTTTGCTTTTGATATGGTACCCATGGATGTAGCTCGGAAGGAAAGGTTTATCTAGGGATTGATTCCCAAAATAGATCAGGGCATTAAAGTCACCCCAGTGCATGAAATCTCTACTTACGCTTAGGTGGTAGGGAAGGCTCTTGCTGTTGAGAGCACAGGGAATCAAATTGAGAATGAGGGTGCTGGAGAGCGTAGTGCTCAAGTAGTGACACCTCCGTTTATTGGAGCGAGCAAGAATAAGAATTGGAGACTCTTCCCAATATGCACTCGGTGCAAGAGGTGTCATCTGAAGGGATGCCAACCAAAGGTATGTTTCTTATGTGGGATAGTTGGGCACCTTAAGAAGGATTGCACAGGACGGAGGATAGATGAGAAAAAGGGGGTGGACAGCTTGACTCCAGCTCGAGTGTTCGCTCTGATGCAGTCAGAGACTAAGACTAACACTGAGGCTGGTTCCTCAGTGGTGGCAGGTTAGCTTTCTAGTTCTGATTTTTGTATTGTGTTGACTGGTTTTGGTGCCATGTTGTTCTTTGTTTATTGCATCTAGAAAGGCATAGACTTGTTATGAAGATTGCATGGTTATGTTGTGATGAGTTAGATTATGGTGGAAATGACTCATCAGTTGTTTTGATAGAGTTGGTTATGACTGACTTCAGTATGATCCTGGATATAGAATGGTTAGCCAATTATGGGGCAATGATAGTAACTCTTGGGCTTGAGAGTGAGAAACTTTTGTAATAGTTAGCACTGTGCACATGACATAAGTATTCAGAGCTAGAGATCTATTGCAGGAGGATGCATAGATTTCTTAGCTAGTATGGTGGATACCACTTAGGTCGTGCCAATGGGACCAAGTTAGACTGGATAGTCTGTGAGTTCTGGATTTATCTCTAGGGGAATAGTCAGGGTTACCTTTACATAAAGGATAGAATGGTGATTGGATTGGTGCCAGGGATGGAATCAGGTCGAGGGCATTGTATTGAATGATTTTAGTAGAACTGTAAGAACTAAAGGCTCAGTTATTGAGTAAGATGGTATTCTCCAAAGTGGATCTTTGATCTGATTATTATCAGCTAAAGATCAGGGAGAAGGATAGACAAAAGACTTCCTTCTATATTAGTTATGGAAACTGGAGTGCTAAGTTATGTTTTGATGGATTAGATGAACAGAGTATTCAAATATTATCTGAATTGGATTTATAATCGTCTTGATTGACAGTATTGTGGTATATTCTCGGTTGGAGATTTTCCTTGATCAAGGAATGCCTTAGAGGTCAGGAGTTTCTTTGGACTTGTAGGATATTACATGTGCTTTGTGGAAGATTTCTGAGTCTTCTTATAGATCAGAACCAGTTTGTACGTTGTTATGACACCTCAGTGACGGGAAAAGATGATTGCATATGCATCATGTGATTTGAAGGATATGACCAGAACTAGAGTAGAGTTACTGGTGGGCTAGGTGGCTAGCTTTACACTTGAGTTTATTATTTCAGAGAGGATCAAAGGAAAAACAGTTAAGTTAACCCATAGATGGGAAGAATTGAGGGGAAAGTCTTAGCTGGATTAGCTAAGGACTATGCAGTGTCAGGTATGAATTTATTGTGGTATAGGGATCGAACTCGGGATCCGATGAACACTAGGATTAATTGGGAGATTCTGGATGAATCTCATACTACCTCTTATTCTCTTCATCCAAGCATCATGAAGATGTACCCAGGATCTGAAAGCTTTATATTGGTGGCTTGGGATGGAGAGGGACATGACTAAATACGTGGCAAAGTTCTTAACCTGTTAGCAGGTTAAGACAGAGTATTAAGAACCAGTAGGGCCATTGCAGCCTTTATGATTTTTATAGTGGAAGTAAAGAAACATCGCGATGGATTTCATGATGGGGCTGCCCAGAATAGTGGGCTAGCGTGATTTGGTTTGGGGTCATTATGGACCAATATTTAAGTCACCTCACTGCTATCATTAAGGACAAGTATTATAGTTAATCAGTATACAGACCTCTATGTGGGAGAGGTAGTGAGCCTTCATGGAATTCAAGGTCTATCTTATCAGATGAGGACTCTGTTATTACTGCCAAGTTTTGGGAAAGATTACAGAAGGCGATGAGTATATAGTTGTAGTTTAGTATAGTTCATTATCCTTAGACTGATTGTAAATAAGAGAGAGAGTTATCCAGTTATTGGAAGGGCACTTTATGAGATGCTGTATGGTAGAGAATGTTTATCACCCATTCATTGGGATGAGATGGGTGAGATGTTATATCTGTATTCTGAGGTAGTTCAGAGAACCATTGAGGTTATTTAAAGGTTAGAGCTTGGATGCTCACTTCTCAGAGTAAATGGAAAAGTTACGTTAATTTGAAATGCAGGAACATGGAATTCCAAGTGGAAGACTATATCTTCCTTAGAATATCACCATGGAAAGGGGGTGAGGAAATAAGGGCAAGTTGAGCTCTAGATTAGTAAGGATCGTTTGAATCCTGGACAGGATCGGTCAGGTTGCCTAGGGATTGGCCTTATCTTTGGCACTGTCGGCTGTATACAGTATATTTCATATTTCCATGTTGAGGAAGCATGTGTTGGATGAAACTCATGTGTTGAGTTATGAGGATATGGAATTGAGGTTCAAGTATCCTATGAGGAATAACTAGTCCAGATATGAACAGAAAGAACAAGGTTCTGAGGAACAAAGTTATACCTTGGGTTAAAGTATTATAAGGAAACAGTAGGGTCGAGGGAGCGACCTGGGAAACTGGAATCAGTTATGTAGAATTTATATTCCGGGCTGTTCAGATAAATTTCGAGGATGAAATTTCTATAAGGAGGGGATAGTTGTAACGTCCCAAATTTCCTAAGAAGGCGTAGGGCCTTGATTAGGGAGCCATGATGGAAAAGTATGGAATTATGTGTATTATCATGTGATTATGTGAATAATATTATAATATGACATGATATGCATGTTTAGGTGTATTAAATATGCATGTGGGCCCATTTCTGTTTAATTGGGGAATTTTCATAATTTCGCCCGTTTCGGGTATATTTGGCATATATGTGGTATATGTGTGTGGTGCTTCATTATTATTTGTTTATGCTTGGGTTACTCAGAATGAGACGATCCTAGGAAGCAAGCTAGTGGGAAAGTCACAACGGGATTTATACTTGACTCGGAGTGAGTCAAGGAGTATGTAGCATTACCGGGATATTAGGAATGAGAATGATTATTTGATGATAAATTGGGAGTTATGTTTTGAAGGAGCTTTGTGGAATTTATCTGGTTCCTTACCTAAGAGTATTTCTTCATGTCAGTTGAACATTGAGGCCAGGTTCTGGGCTTTCTTTGTATGTGCTCGGTTTATGCCAGTGAGTCATGTGTCTGACATGACTAAGGATCGAGTACTTTTGATGTATGCTCTGATGACGGGTATGACTATCAACATGGGCTCGTGGATTAAAGAGAACATTGAGTACATCAAAAAAGGCCATACCACTGGAGGATTGGGCCATGGGTCTGTCATCACTATGTTATGTTACAAAGCTGGAGTGCCTAAGTTCGTCACAGATATTTATAAGTCATTGCAGCAGCCTTTATCTATTTCTTTAATGAAGGATTATCCCGCACCTTCTCTTTATGCGCGGCAGACGAGAAAGAAAGGTAAACTCCATGTTGAGACTGAGGTGGAAGAAGATGTCGAATCGGTGTTGCTGGGGGTAGTATTGACCCTAGAATGCAGAACGTCAATGATAAGTTGGATTATCTTGTTCAACAAAATCAATACATGGTTCAGTAACATCTGATGATGAATCAGTATATGGGACAGTGGTACGAGTGCGAGGTACACCATGTGGCTCGCTTAAATAATTTAGTGAGTCGATGGTCTTTGAATGATGCGGATAAGAATTATTTTGCTCCACCACCATCGTATCCACTGTATTCTCCACTATTCTCTCCGCCTCTGCCATTTGTTGAATTTCAACAACAACAGTCTCCGCCGTCTCAACCATTTGAGGGACCTTCGTCACAACCTCTGCAACCGCCATACTGATGTTACTATTCATGTAAGTCTCTTATCTCATTCTTTATGCACTTTAACATTGGGGACAATGTTAGGTTTTAAGTTTTGGGGAGAGATTTAGTTTTAGTATGCATTTTTTTCTGTTTGTTTTTTTAGTTAGTTGTATTGAGTTGTGTTTTAGAGTGTGAATTAAGTTGATGATAATTTCCATTTTAATATGATTGACTGATGTAGTATAATCCAAAGGAAAAGTTGATGTGCTTCTGAAACAATTTGTGTGATTGGTTAGATTACTTTGTTTTTTCACTATGATCTTGACATTAGAGATCTATTCCTCATAAATTGCAAATGTTATAATTGAGTATTTTATGCATGTCGAATTTGGATTGTGGATTGAAAAATATTGAAAACAATTCTAGAACCTATTTGCTTACTATTTGAGATGAAATTTGAAAAAATGCACATTTAGGAAAAGGATATAGGCAATTTTTGGACTGGTTGTGCCTTTCAAGCTATCCCTATTAAATTTTATCCTTAGTTAACCCTTTTTGAGCCTTATAATTGTTTTATTGTAAACACATTCTTTTGAGACTAGCTGTGAATTGGATTACCATTTACTCTTTTGACCCATACCATGAGCATGAAAACTATTATGTGAGGGGAGTGAATGTGTAATGGGATGTTATGTATCATGTGTTATTCAGAAAATTCCTTGTGATTGAGGAAAGTTAAAGAAAGAAAAGAAAAAAAAATAAAAAAAATAAAATGCAATATGATTACACTCCCAAATAGTTATCTCTTGAAAAATCAAATTTTGGGGGAGTGTATTATGAGAAAGAAAAATAAGAATGAGCTGGTTTTGCATAGTTTTCTCAATCGTTGAAAAGAAAGAAAAAAAAAATTCTCAATCATTGCACAGAAAAATGGGTAACAAGGGATGAGTGGTTTGAAATTTGCTGGGAAAGTTTGTTTAGTTGGAATTCTTATAGTATGATTAAGCCTAAAAATGTTTTTTTTATCTACCCGTACCTAAGCTTTCTATTATGACCCCTATAAAGTCCTATTGATGATTATTTGTGCAGTTGTTTATATTAATGGAAAATAGTAAGTAGTGTAGGCATATGGAATTAACTTGGTAATGTGATTAGTTGGTGAGAATTTGATGTGCATAAAGTGGTTCAATTATTTTATTTGCGAGTTATGAGTAAAATTGCAGTGAAAGGGTGAAGTATTTTGATTGAAAATCTATATTAATATTTTAAATAGCATGTTGCTTTCCTGAGAATTATATGTGCATAACAGTCTTGAGTGTTGGAATTAGTTAGTTATCTCAACTTGGTTTGCTTATGTTTGAGTCTAGTTAGATTCTTTACTCGAGAGCAAGTAAAGGATTAGTTTGGGGGAGTTTGATAAATGAGTTTTAGGCTCGTTTATGGTCTAGTTTTTAGGAAAGTTTTCATTAGTTTAGGGCTATTTTTTTTTGTAGAATTATGCTTGTTTGTTCATGTTTTTGGTTTTTGATGCTAAGATGGTGAAAAGAGTAGAATGAAGTGAAAGTGGAAGAAAATGGAGTTATTTTTGGAGAAAATCGAGTCTTTCGGGAGCAATAGGTCCGAGTACTGTTTCTGTGGATAGCGCTACATCGCTATCATAGTGACGCTACAACGCTAGAAAGGCGACCTTAAAGATGTTGTTTCTATCAATAGCGCCCCAGCGCTTGAAGGGTCTGAAGATTAGCGCCCCAGCGCTACAATATGTGGAGTCCAAGAACTTTACTTAACTAATTAGACAGTAGTAGCAATAGTAATAATTGTAGTATTTTTATGACTGTGGAGTTCGGTTCAGACCAGGATTTAATTGGACACTCGTAGTAACACTTGTAGATTTTCTAAGTTTAACCTATAGTTTAAGAATATTAATTTTAACCTAAGGTTTGATTAATATGATTGATATTGATGGTGATATTTATTATATTATAAGGTTTAGATAGACCCAATAAGAAAGTAACACTTGTCATGTGCATGTTTAATGATAATTAAGTATTTTTGAGGAATATGTTTATTAAGATCAATATTTGAATATCCTAGGGTCTGTTAGCAGCTTTGAAATCGTTAGAGGACTTAGTCAAGGCTGTTTACTCAATTCAAATTAGGCTGAAAATGTGCAATTTCGTGTTTAAATATTCAGCGTATGCCGATATAGGGGGCGATATATCGCAGTACGGGGATACGAAAAACACGTAACTTCGCACGATCACCTCGACGAGCCTCGGGCATACTAGCCCAGGCGATATATCGCCTACTAGGGGCGATATATCGGCTCCTTTGATGGATTTTTGAATGTTTTTGAAAACGTTCTCATTTTAATCTTTAACCTCTTGATAAGTCCAGCATCTTTCTGACCGATTCTTCAGCCTCTGCTGAACGATAATTCAAATATTTTTCACTTAAAAAGCCATTATTTTATTCAAGTTAAATGAAGATCTTTTCATTCTTGAACTCTATAAATAGGACCTAGTACCCAACCATTTATTCATTCATCAAGCTAAGTTCAGAGGCTGCAAGCTGCTAGGTTATTTTTGAGTGCTTAAACACTTGGGTTGGGGATTATAAGCTTACCAAACACTTGGGAGGTAAGGTTTATAGCACATTTTGGTTCAAGGTTTAGATCGGTCATAGAAGCATTCAAGGTATTCCAAACTCTAGTTCATTTTGGTATTGTTATCCTTAAGTTCTTATAGTTTTCTACTCAACATCCTAACTTTATTCTTTATTCTTGGTTAGGAAATCTAAGATCTTGAACATAAGGTTCTTGGTAAGTATCTTTTGATGGAATAGTTCTTTCATTATTTTCATCCCTTTTTCTTTAAGTATACTCACCTTCCTTTGATGGTTTTTAGGAGTGTCCCAAGGTCCCAAACCTGTTCACATATCCCAGTATATTTGGTAAGGAAAATAGGATAGGATATTATATGTTATGCTATATGTTATCTTATGATTTACGTGTTATGTTAACTTATGATTTATGTGTTATGTTATGTATGTTGTTGACTTGGGCATATGACTTGTATAACTAACAAGCCCCAATAAATTTATGGGCATATGACTTGCTTAGCTAGCAAGCCCCACAAATCTAATGGGCATATGACTTGTTTAGTTTACGAGCCCCAAGTAATAATGGCCATTATAGTATGTGTGACATATGTTTATGATATGTTTTATGTTGCGTTATGAATTTATGTATATGGTTTACGTGTTAGGTTTTCCTTGCTGGGCATTAGGCTCACTCCTTTATGTTTATATGTGTAGGAAAATAGCTTTAGTGGCGGGAAAGGTTCTTGGAAGCTTGGGGATGTGTATTGAGGCGGGATGGAATCGATGGACTGAGCGTTCGATTCGAGGATGAAGTCTCTTTAAATTTTATATGTATTTTCCGCACTTTATTATGTAATCCATATATTTAAAATTATGTTATGTTTTTATTTTAAAAACAATGGGATCCCATATCCTACTTTAAATTTTATGTAGTTTAACATGTGTTTTACAAGTTTTTAATGAAGTTATGATTATTTCACTTGTAAGTTTTATAAAAAATTAGTGTCTAAGTATAGTAGTCATTAATGGTCCAAAGTCTAGAGTAGTTGGGTCATTACACAATACTAGCGCTACAGCGCTAGTACCTCAACTCTACCCTGGAGTTACAAGCATTAACTAGATTCAAACAGTCTGAAACCATATCAATATGAACCCAGATATGATTCGAGCAAACACGCGAGGCATTAATCAAAGCCTTTAGCTCCCCCCTCCAAGGCCGACTAATCTTGATGATGAGCCAATCCAACATACATGATTCGCATATCTTCATCCCTTACTATCACAGCAAAGGTAGCATTTCCATCGCAAAGGCTTGTGTCACAGAAGACTCTTATGCGACCTGGTTGTGAGAGTAATTAGCGCAGAGGTAGATTAGAAGGACTAATATTGGCAGGCAAGTTTACCTCCATTGAAGCAGTATTAGCTCGTACAAATTGCACATTGAAGTCATTAACCTTCCTCCTTATAGAGTCAATGTTACACACCAATTGAGAGTGATAAGCATCATTACACACTTGCTAAAGAGAATAGCAAGTAGTTGTTGCAAAAGAAATAAATTTTGGTAAATCTATTGAATGTAAAACTGTAGAATTAAGGAACTAATAAACAATCTCTTCTCCATAACTGAGATTAAGAAAATTGGATCTTATGTTCCATTTACTCCTGAACAGGGCCGGCCCTAAAAAAAAGTGGGCCTAAGACAGTTTTAATAAATTTGAAAAAAATGGGCCCTTTTGTATATGTAATTTTAAATAAAATTAAACTAATATTTAGTAATATAAAATTAAACTAATAAAATTAAACTAATTTTAAATAAAATGGGCCCTGGGTAGGGGTGGGCCCTGGGTAGGGGTGGGCCCTAGGCACGGGCCTAGCCCGCCTATGCCCAGGGCCGGCCCTGCTCCTGAACCATAGATATCTTGCAAGAGGGCATTAGAGGAAGAGATGGTGCAAATTATCGAGGCCCGAGTTACAAATACAACACTGGTCAGTGGGGAAATGAAGTAAAGAACCCAGACGCTTAGAGAGAGGCAAACAATTTCGTACTAGATGCCACAAAAAAAACCTTCAGCCATTCATGTATTTTGACCTTCCAAAATTGTTTCCATAGAAAATTTTGCTCAGTAGCTCTATGTTTGGTAATCATTGGGTAAGTTTCTTTTGCGTTAAAACGATGCTTTTAGATATCCACCTACCTTTCACAAAAGCGAACTGGTAAGGGGAAATGAGTCAATCCATTAGGGGTTGTAATCGATTAGCGATGAGCTTTTCTATATGACCTAATAGACAACGTTACATAAGTTGATAGGAAAAAATTCTTCAAATTTAGCTGCCTCATTTTTCTTTGGGATAAGCATTATGAATGTCTTATTCAGGCTCCGAACGAACTTGCCCGTGCGAAAAAAACTCTTGGACAAAAAAGATAACCTCTGTATGCCAATTTGACTTGTAGAACTTAGCAGGAAAACCATCCGGACCCAGTGATTTCAAAGACGGAAGCTCCTACATTGTTTTCATGATCTCGTTTGAACTGGGAATATTAAAGAGGTGTGGATTCCCTTCCTCGTTAACTTCATTCTCCAAGAACAACTGTCGAAAACTAATTCAAAAGTTGGTTTAGATGGGGAAAACATGTCTTGGAAATTAACATTAAAATAATTACCAATTTCTTGATGAGTCTTCAGAGTGAGAATAATCGATATGGATAGGGAAGATCTTGTTTTGTCTCGTGTGAGCTAGGGTGGAGGTATTAAAGAACTTGCTACTAATGTCCCCAGTCTTCAACCAGAGGTCACAAGATTTCTGTATCCAAATCATATTTTGTCGATCCTCCACTTGCTCTGGTAGAATTTCTGCTTCCAGATGAATCGCCTTTAATCAAATGGGCCTATTATGGACTTCAATTGTAAGTTGGGTAAGACCCCGAATCTTATCTTCACAAAAACCAAAGACCTGTTTGTTCAATTTGTTTAAAGCTTGAGTTGTGTTAGTGAGTTTAGAGGCCAATCTAAAACTGTGGAAGCCTCTCACTGTTAGAGTTGATGCCTTTAAAAGCATGTGTAAAGACATTTCATTTTGTAATTAAATAAAAGTACATGTTGTCCGTGATTTCACCGAGTGACATGTGACACACTTTAAGGGGAATTAAGATTCCACGCAGGCTGATTAAGTCTCCCAAAGGCTATTCTGAGCTCCATGGGAGGTAAGCCCATCCTTCACCATAGTTCGCCACCACCGGAGGAGTACATCCTCCTAGAAGCATCACTTCCCAAGGACCATGTCCCAAGATGTGCTCCAAGTCTCACTAAAGGTCGTTTCCTCTCTTCACTACGTCCAGGTCTGCGAGGACCTTCTTCCAGCCCAGGAGAAAGGTAGTCATGTGTCAAACACAGTGGTCATTGACCATAGATAGCTTTCTAACACCCACTGTCACATGGATTGTGGTGTCAACTTTGTACAAGCGACAAAATGGCTATCCCACAATGCCGTCTGACATGGAAAAATGTGTAGCTACCACTCTGACAGTGCCAAGGACATTTCCCCCAACAAAATAATAGGCTGACATTTCTCACATTGGGCCCACTATGATATGTTGGAGTCCACCAACTCATTTACTATGAGAATGTACATTTACTATGTAATAAATCTCCATTAAGGGAGGATAATTGTAATTAGCTTCAATTAATAAATAGGGTTAGGGAACGCATTGTAAAAGATCTCAATTTTTATTTTCAGAGTGAGCTCATACGCTGCCTGAAAACCAAGAGAACTTGAGCATTGCAAGTTCTTAGCATCCTAATAACTCTAGGATTTAGTGTTATTTGTTACACTTTTAAACTTAATTTGGTATGAAAAAGAGTGATGATTTGTGTTTTTAGTTGTTCAATTTCAAGTTAATTCCATATTTGTTACAAGTTAAATCTATTTGTGAAAGCTTGATAATTAATATTAAAATTGTGAAAAAGAATTAAAATGCTCTAATTTTGTGTGGAGGGTTCCCTAAGTTGATTTTGGAAGCTTTGGAACAAGAATGCAAGTTGAAATTTAAATGTTGAAAATGCAGAATTGCTAAAGCTGTTATTGCAGCATTCTCGGAAATAAAGCTATGTGAACTATTATAGAAGTTGGTTGGCACAACTTCCAAAAAGTGCTTTGCTATTTATTTGGCTATAAAATCTCTTTTGAGAGTTGTTTGGGTTAATTAATAAAAAGTGCTTATTGTTAAAATAAGCTATTCCCAAGGAAGCTCATAGGAGTAACTTTTGGTAGAAGTGCTTTTTTCAAAAGCAAAACCTAAAAGCCAAAGTGGAGCCAACCAACCCTATAGTGTAGCTGGAAAAAGTCACTTTATTTTGACTTTGACAACTGGCACGGACAGAGAAAAGTGGCACCTCGACGTACTTTTGGCAGAAAAAGTGGTGGACCAAAAAGGAGTGGGCCAAAAAGAGAGAGAATGAGAATGGACCTTCAAATTTGGGAAAGGAATTTTACCCTAGCTCATCTAAAAGAAAGGTAGCCACCATTTTAGATAGAAAATTATGATCCTAGAGTTGAAACTAGAGAGAGAAATACCTAAAAAGAGAACGAAGAAAAAGAAAAGAAAGGAGTACACAAGAGAGAAGGCGAAGGAGGACCATCTACATAGTTCATTCTTTATCTTTTACTTTATGTATTTTTTCTTTATTTCTTTATTTTATTTTTTATATACTCATGGATATATTTTATTTAGGTATTTTTGTATTTTTGAGCATGAACTAATTTTCTTATAGCTAGAATATTAATGAATCCTAGATTATGAATTCCAATTAATGTTGTATGGATGATTTTGGCATTTAATGTGTTTGTTCATTCAAGTGTGTTAAATGTTAATTACCCACTTTTGCTTGATCACCAATTGTAGGTTGCTTAGCTAATCTTGATTTTAGAAAAAATAAGATTAGTGGAAATACTTGAATGATGCATGATTATCACATTGGCTAAGTGTGATTAGTGGAAATACCTTGTATGACCCATTGAAAATTTGGTGATTAATTAGTGTTCTTAATTCTAGATTTGCATAGGAATATGTCTAATTTAGTTTTGAGGGCCCATAGCATATAGGTTTGGAAAAATCATATGTTCATTTCTAAATTTTTGGTTTCTGGTTGATAATGTTTAATTGTTAATGCATTCTTTTATGACATTATATTGAATTTACATCCTAGGAGGATTTAATAATTCTAGCTCATCATTATATTGCTCATTTTTGCTCTTTATTTTATTTACTATTTTTCTTAGCTTTTATTTTAATTCAAATCATACTCATTTGTTTAATCCAAATTGTTAAGTATTTATTTTACCTAATTTGTTGCAAATTCAATCCATGTGGAGACGATACTCAACTTATCATTATATTACTTGTTGACTTATACTTGTGTATAATATTTAATTTTATACAACACATCCTAATACTAGTGACTCATGGACTAGGGTTGATTCGCAACCTAAACCATGTAAAAATCTGCTACACCTAGATTTCGAGCATGAGATTGTGATCCCGAAATCTCGGCTCGTTATGTGTAAGCTCGAAATAGACACGGTCGTCGTATGTCCATTCAGTTAAAACATTTCTGTAAAACAGCGACCTCGAAGGTGCAAAGGGGTATGTAGCCTCGAAATGCTCCGAGCTCGCAAAACAGCATGGTACGACACTTGGATATATCCCTGAACCATCTCTTGCCTTCCAGACTAGTTCGAGTTTGGAATGGGTGAGTTCGAATGTGGAGACATTGTCAATGTCTATTTGTTCCGAGCATAGGCAAAGTTAGGCAACGAGCTCGTGATCGACTGATAGTCTCAGAGATTTGATGAATCTCGTATCTGAGTTAATCAGTTATATGTGAACATATTTATTGTTGAACAATTCCAATGTTTAATGGATATTATTTAATTTGTTATCCGATCTCACATTTTATGGGATGTTTCTGTGTACGTGGGGAATAATGTAATATCTCATGGAATGTGGGATTGGATAACTAATTACATCATATCCCTTAAACATAGGGATTTTACAACAATAAGTACATTCATACATAACTGACTATCTTAGACACAGGGTCCATTACGCCTTCGAGACTATTTGTCTATCATGAGCTCGTCATCTTTCTTCGCCTAAGCTCCCAACAAATAATCATTGATGAAGCCATCACCTTCGAGCTTACACTTATCGAGCTCGAACCATCTTGTCTGAGGGCAAGAGATACATCAAAAAACTTATACAAATGTTGAACCCTTGCTATCATGAGTTGTGAGTCCAACTTATAAGCTCAGAGCACTTTCGAGGCTACTATTCCTCGGGCTCATGAGGTCGTCATTCACAGCAAAACTGTCTCTGAATAATGGATCAAATGATGGCTATGTTCATTTCGAGCTTACACCAAACGAGTCTGGATTTCGAGATCATGATTCCCATGTTCGAAATTTGGGCGTAACATTTTGCCCCCTCAAAAGTATCAGTTCGAATCCAATGAGAAGGAAACTTTTGAACTGCCCCTCTCAGAAACTGAGCTACCTAGTATACTCAAGTGTGGACACGCGTCAGCCATGGGTTTCTTAACTAGAGTACTTGAGTACTTTTTCAACACACCCACGTCCTTTCGCCTGCCAACTTTATGCCGCCATCACCACGTTTGTACCCAATCGTCTGATTAGATACCAAATCTGGCCAATGGCTCAAATCAATTTGACCCTCGATCTCCTCTTGGGACACATATATATATAACTGTGTCATCCCCTTCTTCTTTATTTTAACTTCTCAAGTTTCAGAAAGAAAAACTAGAGCAAACAAATCCTCTTTTCATTGCATGTTCTCCAAACCGAGAAAACAAAACAATCTTAGCCTGTTCGACTCCGTGAGATCATTCTTGTACCTGCTCCTCCAGTCTTCAATTTCATTGTATCCGCAAGCTCCAGTGTGTAAGTATCTGTTCTTGACCCCATATGTTCATATATATATACATATTTTGTATTTTCGTGTTTCTGTTGCATTGTGAGCATATTTACTAGTTTTTCACTAGTTTTATAAGAATATTTGTAGCAATTAGTAACCTCAATCACATTTTTTAGTTGATATTGCATAGATTTTTTATTCAAAAAATATCTCATATCATGGGTTTCAAACCCAGATTTGGCGTAAAGGATGCAAATGTAGATTTTTTATTATTTTTTAGACTACGAGTAATGTACCGCGTAGACCAAGAAATGGGGTACTGAATTAGGGTTTCAAATTACACGTTTCCCGAAATTATCACCTTTTTTGAGTAACCATCAACTTTTTCCCTAGAAATATGGGATTCTTAAAATGAAACCACTTTCCTTACTTCGTGTCAAATTCACGCTCAAAACCCAAACCTTACAATGGCTCGGGGTTTTTCCTCGAGTTCGACCAGTTCTTTCGAGATTATGGTCTCGATCGAGCTTATTCCGTGATTTCAGACATTCGAGCTCGAATCACTTAAAATTTTACTCTGATTTCTTGTGTACCTGACCCTCTCCCTTTTCTTTCTTGCTAGATGTCGCAGAATTCTAAATAACGGTGGGGGTCAATGCTCGCAGTTCCTTATTCCCCGACTACTCCAAGTCCAGAATCACCCTTCACTTGAAACCAACGGCTAATTCACAAACATAAAGTGAGATGCAATCAAGAAGATATTCGAGTTCACTTCCGACGTCAAATCAACGAGGTCGAGGAGAGGAAAAGGAGGAAAATTCGAGTCGCAATCTATCCAGACCCAAACCCCGAGCTTAGACTAGTCATTCTCGACCCCATGCTCAAAGTAACCGTTGCCTAAAGGCCTGGTGAGCATACTTTCTCGCTGATGGAGGATTCATCAAACCGTCAGTCCACCTCGCGACCTGCCGCTATTCCTACCTCCAGGAAGGAATTTTTCGAGGTTGAGCATTACTAGAGCTCGGTTACTTCGTTAGGATAGATCTCTGACATCATGGCTTTCCATGGCCTAGGATTTTCAGGCTCGCTGAGGTGTCGAGCTCCTACCTCCAACGAACGAAGATGCTACGCCTCGGGCGATGGGCGCCCAGACAATAAACTTAATCTTGCGGCCTAGAGTCGCGAGCATATGAAGGCAGGGGCTCTACTGCCTTTGAAATCCTTTTTTAAGGATTTTATGGATTTTTTTGGGATCGCAACCTTCCTACTCTAGACCAACTCATACAGGATCTTGTCAGCCCTGAGGTCCCTGTACCGTAAACTGAAGTGGGAAGGACCTTCGCCAAGAGAGATCTTGTATCTCTTTGGCCTGAAAAGCAACCCCTCTTGAGCTCAGGGAGGAGATGGCTTCTACTACTTTTTGAGCTGTCCCAAGGAGAAGAAGATCTTTGAGGATATGCCAAACCATCCCCCCAACTTTAAGCTGGCCTTCTTGTGGACAGATGGCCTAGCTCCTTCGAAGTTCTATTTGTTCCAACGAATCCGTAAGTATACATCCTCCTTTCTTTTCATGCTCGGTTAATGTTTAGGCTCGAATTAATTGAAATGTTTCCGATTCTTCAGCCAACTACCACCATCCCACCTCCATGGACACAATGAGGGAGCATAAGGTAGCCTTGCTCCAGCTGCCGTACAATAGGTGTTCTCTATCCTATCTTCTTCACGAAGATAAGCTTCGAGCCTGCAGCCTTCTGGAGCAGGATCAGCCAATGGACAACACCGCCAACCAAAAATACACCATGTGGGAGCATGTACCACTCCCTACTGACAAACTTCCTCTGAGGTAGAGGTCAACGAGCTCGAGGGCATGATCCCCAACCCGTCACCGTAGGAGTCCGTGCTCGGGAAATGATGCAAACAACGAGGCTTCGAGCTCGAGTGACAGAGGTAAAGCCATTCTACGCTCGGCCTTCTGGTCCCCTTTCCTACTACAATATAAACCCGACATCCTGATCTTATTCCCGGATTCCAGGGATAATTTCCATAAATGGTCTTGGGTAGACGATAGGGTTCATAGGTTCGATAGTTGGCTAGGGAAATACCAAACTATGTATAGTTTAAACAAAGTTTGGGATGGGGTAGCCGTTCAATACGGAACAAATGACTATAGGGACCTTTCGAGGTTAACTTCCACATATAAGGAAGGGACTCCCCAGCGTCCTCTGAAGATAGGGGGATTACTTGGTCACCGAGCACGAGCTCAGGGGAGAGTTCCAGTTTGGTTTCTCGCTACTTGAATCTTTTTTCCATTAAATGTTTGCTTCACATTTACTTTAGTATTTTGAGCTCGTATACTAATATGTGACTTGTTTATGCAGGCAATATGGACTCTGAACTCAATAATGTGCTCAATCGCCGCTCGGGAGCTAAACAAAGCAAACGCCTGAGGGAGTCACAAAAAACAGGGTCCTCCCCCGGGCCCCCAAGACCCGAGCCCGGTTGTGACCTTAGACTCCTAGGTCAGGGTTCCTGTGGAAGCTGCTCCTTCTCTACCTCCTGCACCCCAAATCCTTCAGATGACCGCACCAGCTCCAAAGAAGCTAGTTCCCACCCGGGAGCGCTTGTTGTCTATTTTGACTCATTCTGATGAGTATGTTATCGACAGTGCTGCGGACCCACGGAGCCACTCTTGGCTCGAACGTTCTGTCTCGAGTGGGCCAAAGCTTCAGCAATCTTGGGGCTCCTCAGTGGAGATTCCTGACCAACTCACAAGATTCCAATGCCATTTACGACAAGGGTATCGATCTCATCTCCTCAGTAATTTTTTTTTCTTACTCTTGTTGTTATTTATTTGGGCTTTACTTGGTATATGCTCTAACCCAATTTTTTTGTGTGTAGGCCCTTGCTGCATTTGCTCAGCTGAATTACAAGATAAACAATGAGGTTCATTTGAGCATGTCCTATTCTCAAGAGTCGAAGAATCTCCAGCTTAAGCTTGTTGACGAGTTCAAAGCTGCCAAGTCGAAGCTGGAGGTCGAGCTTGAAGAGAAGAACTTGAGAATCAAAGAGCCTAAAAAGTTGAATGCTAAGCTCGAGGAGGATAAAAAGGCCACATTTGACATAATGGAGGGTCAAAAGGCTTGCCTCCTCGAATAATTCAAGCAAAAGAAGGATCGCGCAGTAGACACGGCCATGTACAGGATCTGGGCCAACAATGCCGACCTTGATACAAGCTTTCTGGAAACCCTTGAGGACGAGTTCTCGGCGAGATGGCAAGCTCAGTTGGAGGCAGAGGAAGCTGAGGAGGAGGCTGAAAAGGCTAAGGAGATGTCAGATGCCGTTGGGGGGGACACTCCAGCTTCCTAGAAGCGAGATCATGGGTTGCGTCCCATTAAAATTTTTGTAATAGTTAAACTTTGTTTTTTTTATATATATGTCCTTGGGGAAAAAACAATTTATAGCTCGTATAAGAGTTATATTTTGTTTGTCCAAACTCACATTTAATGTTTTTAATTTAATGCTCGGCTTTACTTTAATATTTTTTGCTTCACATTTCTAGTTCGAAATATTTTGAGCATTTTATATTAAAGGTTTGCCTCTATGTTTTTTGATTCATACAAACATCTGTTGGATTTAGGCTTGAGTTTCAATGCGTTCAGACACATTTTTCTCGATATATCCATATCCGATCTTGTTATTTGTCAAGGTCGGACCTTACTTTTACCACGCACTCTAAAGTACTTATGTGGCATGTAAGTTAGGTAGTTTAGTTATATTTTGCTTTTCTAGTAACTTTTCCTCTTCCTCGAGTAGCCCCTTAAGGTTATGAGGTCAAAACTATTATTATTTTTTTTGCAAAATATTCTAGCCTCGATCTCAACTTTGCTCGAAGTAGGTTTATCTTTTTATGAACTTTTGTATATTAGTTTTATCTGGTTTGTTCAAACCCTATTTAGGTCGTGTTTGGTTGGTAATCCATATACTTGTATATTTTTTAATAATCTGGTTGTGTCCAGATCATCTTAGCTTGCATATCTGATTATATCCAGACATTTTTATATATAATCCGGTTATCCAGATCATCTTAGCTCGCATATCTGGTTATTTCCAGACACTTATAACTTATTTAATCTGGTTGATGATCCAGATATTTTAATTTTATGATATATTTTTTTAAACTTATGGTATTATTGTATACCACTAATGCCCCCTTAATATCCTATGAGTATGACCCTAGGTTATTAAATTAAGAGCGTTTGCAAAAAAATACAACATATAAGAAAGAAAATGACTTTTGATCAAAATCGAATTTATTAATAAAAATTTTGTAAAAACAAACATGCTTGGTCATAATGAGACATCATTCCTACACTATTGATAGTAAGGTCGTAGATGTTCGCCATTCCAAGCTTGCGATACCAATTCTCAATTTAATCTGGCCAATTTATATACTCCAGGTTGAATAATGGACTCGATTTGGTAAGGTCCCTCCCAATTAGGTCTGAGTACGCCAGCAGACGGGTCCCTTGTAGCTAGGAACACACTTCTTAGTACTATGTCTCCCAATTTGAACTTTTTATCTCGAACCTTTTTATTGAAGTATCGGGTAGCTCGTTGCTGATATGCCGCATTCTTCAGCTGAGCTTCATCTAGCCTTTCCTCAATTAGGTCCAGACGTACTTCGAGCTGGGATTGGTTCGAGGCTTGATCGTAAGCATGGCTTCGAATTGTAGGTATTTCAACCTCAATTGTTAACATGGCCTCGCATCCATATGCCAAGGAGAAAGAGGTGTGTCATGTTGAAGTGCGAGTTGTGGTTCGATATGCCCATAAAACTTGAGGTAACTCCTCGGGCCATTTTCCTTTAGCCTCTTCCAACCTCTTCTTCATTGAGCTTTTGAGGGTTTTGTTGACAGCTTCGATGTAATGCCCCGGAATCCCTAATATGGTTTAATGGCTGGATTAGTAGGCCGGGAGGTCCATAACTGTTTAATTATGCCATTAAATGAATTTATGCATGTTTATGAGAATTATATTATAATATGATGTTAAATGCATGCATGTGGGTCCACATTTGTTTACAGGGGTGTTTTGGTAATGTAGCCCGTTGAGGGCATAATTGTATATTTGTTTGCATGTCAATGATATATTGTGAGGCCACATTTTAATGTTGATTGGTTTGAGTTATTCGGCATGAGACGATCTTTAAATATAATTTATCGGTTTGGTCATAACAGGCTTAAGCTCGGGGCTCGGGGTGAGTCTCGGGGTGTTTTTAATGATTAGAGCGTTACCAAGAATTATAGGGTAACGGGATAAGAATTATTGGTGTTGGAGATTATCAAGATTAGCGGGAATTGGAGAGCGTTAATTATGATTAACGGTATAGGTTGGAAAGGACAATTTTACCCTTGGGATGACTTTAGAAACCTTAAGTGACCTAGAGGCATTTAGGTCATTTGGTTTGGATTTATATGAACTTTAGTTGGCTGTAGAAAACAGAACAAAACAGAGCAAGGTTTTTCTCCTTCCCGTACATCATTCCCTCTCATTTCACCTTTGGAATTTGTGGGCTCAAAGTGAGGATTCAAGCTAGGAAATCAAGGAGTTGAGTTCATAGAGTTGGTTCAGCCATTGAAGGGAATTTAATCTCAAGTTTGAGGTGAGTTTCAGCCCTAAGTTTTATGGTTTTACTCTGTTTTCTTTTAGTTTTCAACCTATGATTTTGTTGAGGATAGCTTGGATTAATGGAAGTTTTGATTGATGTTCAACTTGGGTTTTGATGAGGGTTTGTTATAGATGATGTTTAGGGGTTGGATTGAGTGTTTGGAAGAGGTTTGGGACTGGTTTGAAGGTTTGGTTTCGAGGGAAAACGCAGGGGAAGACAAGCTGGCGGGGATTGTAAATTTGAAACAGTAGCTACCATTTTGTACTATAAACAACTTGTAAACGTTTTGAATGGCTCATGAGCAGTTTATATACTTAATGAAATGTATCCTTTCCTTTTTATTGGTTTTTCACCTTAGCCTATTAATAACACTTAAATCACGTTTTTAACCAAAGGACTCAGGTAGCGGGTCAAATTTTCGGTTCACTGTTCACCGTAACTGTTCTGGGGTAACCAGGGCATTACATTCGACCTGGCCATTTTCTTGGGGATGGGCCATGGAAGAGAAGCTCTTTATTATCCCATTATTTTCATAAAAATGGGTAAATAATTCACTATCGAATTGAGTACCATTATCTGATACTATTTTTCTGGGCATTCCGTATCGGCAGATGATGTTTTTTACCACAAAGTCCAGAACTTTTTTTGAGGTAATCGTTGCCAGGGGTTCGGCCTCGGTCCATTTTGTAAAATAATCAACCGTGACCACAACATACCTTACTCCACCTTTGCCGGTTGGTAACGAACCTATGAGGTCGATTTCCCATACTGCAAATGGCCATGGGGAGGTCATCATGATTAGCTCGGATGGCGAAGCTCGCAGGATTGTTGCGAAACGCTGGCATTTATCACATTTCTTGACATATTCGAATGCATCTGCTTTGACAGTAGGCCAGAAGTATCCTTGTCTTATAATTTTCTTTGGCAGACTATGTCCTCCGCTGTGGTCTCCACAAAATCCTTCATGAATTCCTTCTAGGATTTTCTTCGTCTCGGGTGGGATCACACATCGGAGTAGAGGCATAGAATATCCCCTCCGATATAACCTTCCTTCCATAATAGTGTACCTCGGAATCAAATACATCAATTTCCGAGTCTTGTTCCATTCTTCGGGGAGAATGTCGGTTTCGAGGTAACTAACTATTGGGGTCATCCAGGTTGGTTTGGAGTCAACCATGCGTATGTCTTCCTCTTCAGGCTCGCTGATACTGGGGGTCGACAGGAACTCTATTGGGACTAAGTTTAGCATGTCGGCCTCGTTGGATGTAGCGAGCCTTGCTAAGGCGTTCGCATTTGAGTTTTGTTCTCGGGGAACTTGCTCTATGGCGTAGAACTCGATATGTTCGAGTGCAACCTTGGATTTTTCTAAATACGCATCCATTCTTATGCCTTAAGCTTGATATTCCCCTAAAATTTGGTTGACCACCAATTGCGAATCACTATAGCAGTGTATTGCTTTTGCCTTGAGTTCTTTGGCTATTTGGAGTCATGCCAATAAAGCTTCGTACTCAGCCTCGTTATTAGATGCTTCGAAGTTGAACCTCAAGGTGGAATGAAATAGATTTCCTGCTGGAGTGATTAGTATTATTCCTGCCCCGATCCATTTTCGTTGGAAGATTCGTCGACATAAAGCTTTCGCAGCTCGCGGGCTGGGGTTATAACTTCGTCGTCGGATACTCCAGTACATTCTATTATGAAATCTACTAGGGCTTGCCCCTTTATGGTTGTTCTCAGGGGATAAGTGATCTCGAACTATTTGAGTTCAACTGCCCATTTTAACAATCTGCCTGAGGCCTCTAGTTTGGACAAAACTTGTCGCAGTGGTTGGTCAGTCAACACATGGATAGGGTGCGCTTGGAAGTAAGTTCGGTGCTTTTGAGATGAATGGATCAGGCTGAGGGCCAGTTTTTCATTAAAGGGTATCTCGATTCTGCCCCCAGTAACCTTTTGTTGACATAATATACTGGTTTTTGTACCTTCTAGTCTTCTAGAACGAGCACAACACTAATGGCGTGCTCAGTAGTCACGAGATACAAGTATAAGACTTCTCTTGTGATAGGTTTTGATAAGAATAGAGGCTCTGCGAGGTGTTTCTTTAAATCTTGGAATGTGAGCTTGCATTCCTCTATCCATTCAAACTTTTTGCCTCCTCTCAGAAGGTTGAAGAATGGAAGACAAAGGTCTGTAGATTTAGAAATAGACCTACTTAATGCCACCATCCGTCCAGTTAAACTCTGGACATCTTTATGCTTTTGAGGTGAAGGCATATCAATTAATGCCTGGATCTTGTCAAGATTAATCTCTATCCCTCGTGCGTTCACTATAAAGTCTAGAAACTTCCTCGAAGATACTCCGAAAGAGCATTTTTTGGGATTGAGTTTCATGTTGTACTTCCGTAATACGGAAAAGCATTCTTCGAGGTCATCTACATGGTTATCGTTATGTTTAGACTTCACTAACATATCATCCACATAAACTTCCATGTTATTACCTATCTGCTCGGAGAACATTCTGTTCACGAGTCTTTAGTACGTTGCTCCAGAATTTTTAAGCCTGAAAGGCTTGACATTGTAACATTATATCCCTTTATCGGTTACAAAGCTCGTATGCTCTTGGTCTGGTGCGTGCATGGCGATCTGGTTATATCTAGAGTAAGCGTCCATGAACGACATAAGGCCGTGCCCAACTTTGGCATCTACAAGCTGATCGATCCGAGGTAAGGGAAAACAATCCTTGGGGCATGCCTTGTTGAGGTCGGAGTAGTCGATGTAGGTTCGCTACGTTCCATTGGGTTTCGGAACCAACACTGGGTTGGCGATCCAATCTGGATAGAAGGCATCTCTTATGAACCGATTTGCCTTTAATCTGTCGACTTCTTCCTTTAGGGATTTCTTTCTATCATCGTCCAGGAGTCTTCGTTTTTGCTGCTTCAAATGGAAGCTCTTGTCAATATTAAGTGCATGGCTTATCACGTTTGAACTTATCCCTACCATGTCCAAATGCGACCATGCGAAAACATCCTGGTTCTTCTTTAAGAAGCAAATTAATTGCTACTCCGTCTTTTCAGAAGGGTTTTTCCCCACCTTCATAGTCTTTGCGTGATCGACTTCTTTGAGATTTGCCTCTTTGAGCTCTTCTAGTGGCTCGAGGTCAGCCGTTTCCTCTATTATGGGGTCAATCTCTTCATCTATTTCAAAGATCGTTCCGTCCTTGTCCTGGATTTTGACAAGGGCTTGTGCACTTGTTTGTTTCTTCCCTCTAACGGAAATGCTATAGCATTCCCTACCCGCAAGCTGGTCTCCTTTCAAAGTCCTGATGCCACTATAGGTCGAAAACTTGATGGCCAGTTGTTTAACAGAAGAAACTGCCCCCAGCCCAACTAGGGCGGGTCTCCCGAGGAGTAAGTTGTAGGAATATGGAAGAACCATTACGAAAAACTCCATCATCTTGGTTATAGAGACTGGATAGTCTCCCAAGGTCACAGGGAGTTCAATGGATCCCATACAGGTAATCCCTTCTCTTGAAAACCCGTACAGCATGGTTGCACAGGCTTTTAGGTCACGAAGCGCGAGTCCCATATTTTCTAAAGTGGCTTTATAGAGGATATTTACCGAGCTCCCATTATCAATAATGACTCAGTGCACCCTCTTGCTCGCGAGCTAAAGGGTGATGACCAGGGGGTCATTATGGGGAAACTTGACATGAGACGCGTCTTCTTCAGTGAAAGTTATGGGTTGAGTTTCAACCCTTTGTTGTTTCAGAGCTCTTGGTTCAGGTTCGTAGGGAGAACCGTCACTAGTTTTTAACTCTTTTAGATATCTTTTTTGGGCATTCTTGCCTGGTCCTACGATATGGGGTCCCCCCGAGATGGTTATGACATCTTCTCCATCAATCGGAGGGGGTCATTCATCCTCCCAAGCTCGGAAGTTATTATTTTGGGCAGGTGGTGTAGCTGTTGCTCTTTGGCTGGTGGAAGCCTGATTGGGATTTCAGTTTCTTACATATTGCCCGAAATAACCCCTTGAGATTAATCCTTCGATCTCGTCTTTTAACTGTTGACACTCATCGGTGGTATGTTCGATATCTCGGTGGAATCTACAGTACTTACTAGAGTCTCTTTTTGCCTTTTGGTTCCTCATGAGGTCAGGTCGTCTGAATGGGACCTAGTTTTCATTAGCCAAGTAGATATTCTCTCGAGACTCATTGAGCTCGGTATACACTTTGTATACAGAGAAGTATCTTTCCCCTTTCTTCTTCTTTCCTCCATCCGCCTTGGGGTTATTCCCTTCATTTTTCTTTCTCTTGGAAGGGTTGTCCCTAGGCAATTTTGAAGTTGTGGGGTCTGCCGAGGTCGAAGCAGAGTTTGCATTTGTTGTTGTAGTTATGGGATGAGGGGTCATATTTAGTGCTGACCTCGCCTCCTCTACAGTAACAAACCTCTGGGCTCTTTGATTAAACTCGTTTAAAGACCTGACAGGATTCCTTTGTAAGTCTTCCCAGAGAGGATTTCCTGGCATTACACTGGCTCAAACTGCCATTAAATGAACACTATCATCGACATCTCGAGCTCAAGCCACTTCTAAGTTAAACCTTCTAAGGTAACCTTCTAGTGACTCGTTCGGTTGCTGTCCGACATTGGTTAAGGCTGAAGCCTCGGGCCTAATGCTGACCATAGCTTTAAATTGTTTCTTGAAGTCCTTTGACAATTGATCCCAGGATGTGATCAAATGCCTTTTGAACTTTTCAAACGAGTTTTTTGCAGGCCCAGTGAGAGTGGCTGGAAACAACATACACCTGAGCTTGTAGCCTACATTGCTGGCTCGCATAATTGTGTTGAACGTGCTTAGGTGGCTGTATGGATCTGAATTTCCATTGAATGGTGGGACATGAGGAATTCTAAACCCTTGAGGAAATGGGGTGTTAGAGATATGCGGGGCGAATGGTTCGAGCTCCTCGTCGAACTCTTCATCCCTATCCTAGCTATGCTCGTTTTGTAAGAGCCTGAATACTCTCTCCAACTGTTCGATCCTTTCTTGGACAGGATCTACGGGAGGCCTAGCCTGGACCTGAGAGGGCTAGTTATCATTGATAACAACTCCAGGTCCCTGTCTTGGTGTAGGATTGTAAATCGGTTGTTTGCGGTCATTTAGATGATCTCGTAGATCTGGGTTCGGGGGATTATCACGTCCTCGATCATGGTTTAAATGTTCCCGTAGGTCAGGGTGATCTCCTCAATTCCCAACAATCCTTGGCTCCGTGTCATAAATGCTCACGGACCTAGTGCAATCCGAGCTTTCACTTACGTAGCTTGTTGCTCGATGATTGCGAGGTGGGTCTCATGTTTGTCTCCTTGCCCCAGCAGCTTGTGATCGTGACATTTAGCTTCTCGTAGGTTTAGGAAACTTGCGGTCTCGAGGATCCTCTTCATTTCCATGTCTATGTCCAGCCCGCCGATCCTTACCTTGGTGGACAGGTCGTGGAACCCTCTGGACTGGCAAGGGATGCCTTATAGGTGAAGGTGGTTGCCGCCCATCGTGGGGCCTAGATGGTCCCAAATTCTCCCGATCAGGTTCCGGGACATTCTGTGTGGCACCAGGATTTGGGGTCTGAGTCACTGAGGGGGCTCGGTTATTTCCCATTCTCGTTTGTGCCTCTGCAGTCGGGTTGACAGCACCGTCAGCCCGGTTACTCCTCCGGGGTCTTGGTGGAACAGGATGGGTTGTTGGTGGTGGTGCTTGTTCCGCTCTCTCCTAGCGGCCGCATTCTTATGAGGCTGCCCCCTAGGCCTATGATGTGTGGTCTGAGTGTCTTGAGGAGGTGGGGCCTGAGTGTCTCGGGGAGGCGCCTGTGCTTCAGCAACTAGTCTGTCTAGCTCTTCATTGCATTTTGTAGCTTCTGCCAACTGTTTGCGTAGTTGGCGATTCTCAAGTTCCACAATTGGAACATACCTCACGGGATTATAATACATGTCCTCGTCGGCCCTGGGAACAGGTGGTCCTCGTGAATTGGATGAATCACTACTTTCGTCGGGATCGAGATCCACCATAGGTTGCTTTCCAGGCCATCGGGGGTATTCTTCTTCATGAAGAATTTCCTCCTCAGGTATGTTAGGACCGCTTGCCACGGCCATTGCTGATCCGAGAGGCTCTTTGATTAAACAGGCTCACGTCTCCGTTTAATTGCTCTCAATGAAAGCACTAAACTGTTGACGCCGTTTTTCGTCAACTTAAGAAAGAAGAGAAATTAAACAAAAATATACCAGAGGAAATGAATAAAAAGGATGAAAACAAGATCTTTTTACGTGGTTCAGCAGTTAAAAATCTGCCGAGTCCATGAGTCTATGTTATTAGCACTTGGGAGTCTTCTGGAAACTTTCAAAGAATAGTTGCCCAGTGCAGAGTCAAGATACCCCCTGATGGAGAAGCTGACGCTTAGTCTAATTCATTCGTCTCGTAAACTCCGCCCCTACTTTCAGGCGCATCCCATCCATGTGCTGACTGATCAACCACTTAGGCAAGTCTTGTCTAAACCAGAAGCTTCAGGTCGACTTCTTAAATGGGCTGTTGAGCTCGGACAGTTCGAGATCACCTACCACCTGAGGACGACCATTAGGGCACAGGCGTTGGCGGACTTTATAGTGGAATGTACTAGTATGACCAATGACGAAGTCATAACCCCGGCCCACGAGCTGTGGAAACTATACGTCGATGGCTCATCCAATGAAAATGGATCGGGGGCAGGGATCATTTTGATTACCCCCTCAGGAAGCAGATTTCATTCTGCCTTGAGATTCAACTTCAAGGCGTCGAGTAATGAAGCCGAATACGAGGCTTTACTGGCGGGGCTTCGCATAGCCAAGGAGCTCAAAGCTAAAGCAATACATTTCCACAGCGATTCCCAGCTTGTGGTTAACCAAATCCTAGGAGAATACCAGGCTCGTGGCACAAGAATGGCAGCTTATTTGGAGAAGGCAAAATCCGCATTGGAGTGTTTCGAATTCTATACAATCGAACAGGTTCCCCGAGAACGGAACTCAAATGCAGATGCCTTAGCTCGGCTCGCCACCTCCACCTAAAATGAAGAACTGAACGTTGTGCCCATAGAACACCTATCGGCACCTAGCATTAACGAGCCAGAGGAGGAAGATGTGTGTATGATCGAAACAGAGCCTACCTGGATGACCCCAATAGTTGAATATCTCGAAAACGGAGTCCTTCCAAAAGATCGGAACCAGGCTCGAAAGTTAATGTATCAACTTCCCCGTTACACCATTTTGGATGGAAAGCTATACAGAAGGGGATATTCCATGCCATTACTTCGGTGCGTAACTCCACCCGAAGCTAAGAAGATCATTGAAGAAATTCATGAAGGGTTCTGCGGAGATCACACCGGGGGGCATAGCCTATCCAAGAAGATCATACGCCAAGGATATTTCTGGCCTACTAATAAAACGGATTCCTTCGAATACGTGAAGAAATGCGACAAATGCCAGAGATTCACCACGGTTCCTCGAGCTCCACCATCCAAGCTGACCATGTTGACTTCCCCATGGCCTTTCACGGTATGGGGAATCGACCTCATAGGCTCCCTCCCCACTGGCAAAGGCAGAGTAAAATATGCTGTAGTCGCCGTGGATTACTTCACGAAGTGGACGGAGGCTGAACCATTGGAAACAATAACTTCAAAAAAGATCCTTGATTTCGTGGTAAAAAACATTGTATGCCGTTATGGGGTGCCGAGGAAGATTGTATTCGACAACGGAACCCAGTTCGATTGCGACTTGTTCACCAACTTTTGTGAAAAGAACGGCATAATAAAGAGTTTCTCGTCAGTAGCTCATCCTTAGGCGAATGGCCAGGTCGAGGCTGTGAACAAAACTCTCAAGAGTTCTCTAAAGAAAAAGTTGGAGGAGGCGAAGGGACGATGGCCCGAAGAATTGCCCCAAGTCCTATGGGGATATAGAACCACAACTCGAACATCAACGGGGCATACCCCGTTCTCTTTAGCGTAAGGTTGCGAGGCAATGTTGCCTATTGAGGTCGAAATCCCAACAATCCGAACTCAGATTTACGACCAAAATTCAAACCACACTCAGCTCGAGGAAACCTTAGACTTGATTGAAGAAAAGAGAGAAGAAGCTCAGCTGAGAAACGCTGCCTACCAGCAACGAGCTACCAGGTATTTCAACAAGAGGGTTCGAGATCGAAAGTTCGGAATGGGAGATCTGGTGTTGAGATGAGTATTTTTAGCAACACGAGATCCGACAGCTGGTGTGCTCGGGACGAATTGGGAAGGGCCATACCAGATAGAGTCAGTTATCTGGCCCGGTGTTTACAAGCTAGCAAGATTGGATGGGAGCCTGGTACCGCGAGCATGGAATGGCGAACACCTAAGACCTTACTACCAGTAGTATAGGAAAAGTGTTGCCTGTAACCATGATTTTCTATCTGTATTAATTTGTCTGCTTTTGAATTTCATCAAATAAAGATCTATTTCGTTCAATATGTTATCTTTTTTTATTTTTGCAATCTCTCTTAATTTAATAACCTATGTGTTATCCCAAAATTTGAAAATGATGATGTGGCAATAAAATTGACATGTGGCATGGATTAGTTGGGTGATCTGGCTTAGTAATAGCCCAGTGCCTCAGTGAAGAGTTTGGACTGCTTGGGAGATGTCATAACCAAGCCAAATGCACCCGAGGGGAATACTTGGGCTGAGGTGTGCTTGGCTCGGACCCTAGTCCGAGGAGCCCAAGTGCTTGGCTCAGACCCGAGTCCAAGGATGGCATCTCAAGTTCTTGCCTCGGACCTTAGTCCGAGGAGATGCCTCAAATAGTTGGCTCAGACTCTAGTCCGAGGATAAGCCAAGTCATTGGCTTGGACCTTGGTTCGAGGAAAGGTCATAAAAGCTCTGATCGGACCTTAGTCCGAGGAGCCCCTAAATTCTTGGCTCGGACCTCAGTCCGAGGAGAGCCCTGGGTGATTGGCTCGGACCATGTCCGAGGAGAGCCATGCATGTGTGCCATGAGGTTGCCTCGGACCCTAGTCCGAGGAGGAGCCCCCTAGATTCTTGGCTCGGACCATGTCCAAGGAGAGCCATGCATGTGTGCCAAGTCATTGGCTTGGACCTTAGTCCGAGGAGAGGCCACAACAGGTCCGATCGGATCCTAGTACGAGGAGAAGCCAAGTGCATGCCTCGGATCCTAGTCTGAGGAGGGCCAGAAATATGTCGCTCGGACCTTAGTCCGAGGAGAGCCAAAGTGATTGCCTCGGACCTTAGTCCGAGGAGAGCCAATGAGGTTGGCTCGGACCTTGGTCCGAGGAGAGCTATGCATGCATAATCTTGAGCCAAAGGAAAGCCTAGAGGAGTATGGACCGTATGCAGGTGTCCAGCATGCATATGTCCGACCAGAAGATGATATTCATAAAAAAAGTAGGCTAGAAAACGTCAAATTTCCAGAAACAACTTCAACAAGAATCGGTCTGGGCACCGCGGGAATCTCTCATTCCTTACTCAAATTGAGGAATCTGTTGTATTTTAAATATTTTGTGTAATTTAAATATAAATAATAGAATATCCCGATTCTAGAGGGATATTAGTTTAGGATCCCAAGCCTATAAATAGAGGGTGAATGGGATCAAAAAAGGACTTTTTGGCAATTTAAGAATTGGTCTGAGTTCTAGAGAGAGAAAGTGCGTTTTTGAGAGAACCCTTTTTTGTATTCTTGAATATTTACACAGAAGAAACTCAGTTGACACTAGTTCATCTGATCTTGAGTGTGGATAAAGTAATAAAATCTCTTAGTGGACTAGGCTATTACCGACTGATCAGGGCTAAACCACTGATCTGAGGCATGCACTTGGCTTCTCCTCGGACTAGGATCCGAGCCAAGCATCTAGGGGGCTCCTCGGACTAGAGTCCAAGCCAATGACTTGGCACACATGCATGGCTCTCCTCAGACATGGTCCGAGCCAAGCATCTAGGGGGCTCCTCCTCGGACTAGGGTCCGAGGCAACCTCATGGCACACATGCATGGCTCTCCTCAGACATGGTCCGAGCCAATCACCCAGGGCTCTCCTCGGACATGGTCCGAGCCAATCACCTAGGAGCTCCTCGGACTGAGGTCCGAGCCAAGCATTTAGGGACTCCTCGGACTAAGGTCTGATAGGAGCTTTTATGATCTTTCCTCGAACCAAGGTCCAAGCCAATGACTTGGCTTCTACTCGGACTAGAGTCCGAGCCAACTATTTGAGGCATCTCCTCGGACTAAGGTCCGAGGCAAGCACTTGGGATGCCATCCTTGGACCCGGGTCCGAGCCAAGCACTTGGGCTCCTCGGACTAGGGTCCGAGCCAAGCACACCTCAGCCCAAGTATTCCCCTCGGGGTGCATTTGGCTTGGTTATGACATCTCCCAAGCAGTCCAAACTCTTCACTGATGCACTGGGCTATTACTAAGCCAGATCACCCAACTAATCCATGCCACATGTCAATTTACTGCCACATCATCATTTTCAAATTTTGGGATAACATTTGCCCCCCAAGTTTATTATATGATACATTCACATAATAAACTTTTTCTCCAGTCGACGGCATTAAAAAATAAGAAATGTTCATCTTCTTTTCATGCAGTAGACCACAACTTATTGGCCACGATCACTGCAAAAACTGTCCATGATCGTGGGGAGAAAAAATAGCCCCAGAATGCCAAGGGTCCAAAAATATGCAATAAACCCCACTTTTTTCCCTTTAAATAACCCCACTTTTACACACTTTTCTTCACACAAGAAAATCACACTTTAAAAACCTCTCTTCTTCTTTCTTCTCTATTGGCCGAAACCCCAAGGTTTCTCTCTTCTTTGGCCGAATCTTCAAGGACTTCAAGGGAAGTTCTCCATTTCTTCAAGCCATCTCCAAGCAAGCCAAAGGTCCTTCAACCTTGAGTAAGTCTTCTTCTCCATGCTTGTTATTTTTCAAAAATCTCCATGAAAATCCATGCCATGGCCGAAACCCATTGATAGTTTTTTTTGTTGAGTTTGTTCATGAATATCATATGAATGCTTGTATACTGTGTTGGGTGGCTGTTTTGATGATGTTTGTGTTATGGGTAACCCAAAATTTCCCTCAATTTCATAGGAATTTAAAGAAAAATAGGTTAATTTGACATAAATCATGAGTATGGGATTTTGGGGTTTTTGAAAGCATAGAAATTTTCAAGAACATGAAAAAACCTTTCCACTTCTATGTTTTGATCTTGTTTTTGTATGCGTGGAGGAAGAAGTGTGTTTATGATAGGGAATCTAGGGCTTTACTCATACGGTTTGGGTTTTATGGTTAAACTTGGGGTATGAAAAATGGGTAGATTAAGGAAAGTGGCCGACCGGCCACTGAATTTTCTGGGCAAGGTTGTGGTCCGATCGGACCACATTTACCCTTCTTGGATGCCCATATCCGATCGGACATGTTGGGCTGCTGGTGGCTAGGCTCCTCGGATGTGCAAGGCGTGCTAGGCGTTCGGACACTTGGACCTCACTCACTCGGACCGTGGGGTGCGCATCTCCTCGGGCGCGCCATGTCCGATCGGGCCTCTTGGGGGCTGCTTGGCGCTGGGCTCGCACGGAGGCTAATTCCTTCGATTCCAAGCAGTGGCTGCTCGGATGAACTCCTCTTCAGATGTGCGCGTTAGGGCGTCTAAGCATTCGGGCGGATGCTCTAGGCACAGCCCTTTCCTCGGATCTAGAATGTGGTCCGATTGGACCACATTTACACCCCTTGGCTTCGGCCTTCTTCAATTTCTCTTAAACACGCACAGCCCCTTGGCATGCACACACGCACACATAGGGAATCTAGCCTCTTTGGACAACCTCAAAATTTTCCATTCATATAAATTTTAGTGACCTTAAATACTTCAAGTACTTTTTAGGCACCTTTAAGCACTCTTGGGCACTAAGATTATTTTTTCCCAAGTGTGCTATATTTTTACCACTTAGATAAATTTTTCTAAGCGTAAAAAATAAATTTTATTCTTGTTGAATTTTCTCTGTATGGTTACTCACCTCCCCATTTTTTATTTATTTTTGTAGATGAATCGTTCTGATTATAGGGGAGGTGACAACCACACAGACTCTGATACATCCGTCCCGCAGTCAATCGAGACTCCTCTAAACAGCGATTCCTCATCAAAATCGCCTACCAGTTGTACTCCAGAAGACCGCCTTCGCCGCTTCAAGCAGATCCTTCCTCGCTCAGCTTTGTATCTCCTCCACGAGGAACAGTTTCTTCAACAAGCTTCTCAGTCAAAGATGAGGGTGAAGAAATCTAACAGACTTCCCCAGGAACAAGATCCACAAGTTGCCCGTAGAGCGGTGAAAAAGGTGGTGAAACGCAGTGATGCCCGCACTGCAACTCCTTCAGGATCTCCTTCTCAGAAGTTTGCCACCGTGATCCAGGACTTGGCTGTTCAAAGGCCACGGAAGGGGGGAGAAGAAGAACCTTCCTGGTTCATTGACGAAGCTTCAAAGCTTAATCCCGCATTGTTCCACAAACACATCGAGGCTTTGGGTTTGAGCGAGGCGAACGTGATATGCCCAGGCCCTCATCAGAGTGCCAATAGGCCTGGTGGAGCATACTGCGCCTGGTCGAGGCATCATGTGCACACCGGAGCGACACTTGCGCTACGCACCTATTTCCGGTCTGTAGCGGATTACTTCAATGTCTCCCCATTCCAGATTGCACCGAATGGGATCCAGGCATTGTCTGCATTATACATTCTCTACTTCCTGCATGGTTGGGACGAGCCCACCCCTCACGAGGTGCACTACTTATTTGACCTCAGGACCAATCCCAGCCACAACAACACGGGCTTCTTCCACCTCTACCACAGGCAAAAGGGGACTACATACCTTAGTGGTATCTCTCACAAATCGAACCCCGGGAAGTATCACAAAGAATATTTCATGACCAGATTGGCAATTTGAGAATTGGTCTGAGTTCTAGAGAGAGAAAGTGCGTTTTTGAGAGAAACCTTTTTTGTATTCTTGAATATTTACACTGAAGAAACTCAGTTGACACTGGTTCATCTAATCTTGAGTGTGGATAAAGTAATAAAATATCTAAGTGGACTAGGCTATTACTGACTGATTGGGGCTGAACCACTATAAAATCTCTTGTGTTATTTACTTTTCTTAGAAAAACTGTCTGTGTCGTTTACATTCTCTTGAAGGCTTGTCGTTATTGACGTTCTCACGTCGTTGGCTAAAAACACAGTCAACATTTTGGTGCTTTCATTGAGAGCCTGAAGAGAGGAACAGATAGTCCCTAAAGCAATATGGCGCCTAAGAACACCACTGCTGCTTCCAAGAAGATGAGCTCCTTTAAGGAGCATGCTAGATCAGAAGGTCCCAGCGTTCAAGATCGTGAAACTGAGCCTAGAGTCGTGCTCGAGGATGTAGCTCTAGAAGTTGAGGAGCTCCAGGAGGCCATGAGCGCATTCCAGGAGGAGATGGCTCAGTTCAACGCCGGGCATGAGGCATTCGCTGAGGAAATGGCCAGGCAGAACGCCGCATTTGAGCAGCAGAAACGGGAGATGGATGCTAGGAGCGAGGAGATCCGTCGATAGCAGGAGGAGGCTGATAGGCGACATCGCGAAGCTGCACTCGCTCTGGAGGCAGCTACGCAACTGACCCGAGCCAATGCTCAAGCTGCGCCTGGGGTGGCAGCCACCCCAGAGGTAAGGACCACAGAAGCTGGTCGTAAGAAAACTGATAGACCAGGCAGGGGTGGTAATAACCCACCTGGTCATGAGGAGGATGGAGTCCGATCACGCACTGCCTCGACTCAAAAGGGGAACTCCAAAACCCCCTCAAAGAGCCACCAATCAGAAACCTCCAGGTCAGGGAGTCATAAGTCAGGCAGTAAGAAAACACATTCTGAGCAGGAGCACAATAGAGCTCCTCGTGGCAATGAGACTTCCCACTTCAAGAATGGGCATGGACGTGATGAGGCTGACAGTCATCACAACAACCAGTCTAAGGAGAAGAATAATAACCGACGAGGAGGAAAGGACCGACCAGCTCAGGCAGGAAAGCCACCACGGCATCCCAACCAGCGCAATGGCAAGGAGCACGCTCCACCCAGCAGACCTTCCGAGAAGACTCGGAGTACGGTGTTCGACCGGTTGGGAAAGAACATTGTTCAGAAGGACCTGAGGGACGACATTGATGATAGAAGGAGGATCGGCCCAGTCGAAGGGCAAGAGCCAATCCATCCTACCTGTCGAGTAGAAATACTCGATGATGGTGTGCCGGATAGGAGTGCCCGACCAGGCGGTCCCGAGAGTGAGTCCTCAGCAGTGGCCCCAGGCATCCAAGCCCAGCTTGATGCTTTGGCAGCAGCAGTCCAGAGTTTGTCAAAACAACCAGCTGCGATTGATCCGGTAGACCACAGAAGTGGTAGCCCTTTCTGCGCTCGAATTAGAGCAGCTCAACCACCAAAGAAATACAAAGCACCGGTACTGCCAGTTTATACAGAAAAGGCAGACCCGGTGAGACACGTTGGGAAGTTTGAAGATCAGATGGAGCTGCTCGGGGTGAGTGATGACTACCGCTGCAGAGTCTTCCCCACCACGTTGTCAGACACTGCCCAGGAGTGGTACTGGAAGTTCAAACCAGACTCCATCACCTCTTGGGAGAGCTTTAAGAAGGAGTTTTGCAGGCAGTTTAGTACTGCCCGAACCCCTCCTTTTTATGCCAACCACTTGGTGGATATTAGGCAGGGGAAAGATGAGTCTCTCAAGAACTACATTCAAAGGTTCATGAGAGAAGCTAACCGAGCTACCGCGGTTGGAGATGAGGGGAATATGGTGGCGATCTCTTCCGGTATTATCTATCGAAGTCCTTTGTGGGACAGCATCCATCGCCATCCAATTTCAACCTTACAGCAGTTTTTGGACCGGGCAGATAAATATATGAAGTTGTACGATGCAATTGAGAAAGGAGAAAATGGATTGAACAATCCAAGTGGATCAGGTGATACCCCCAAGGATGGCGGAAATGATCAAGGTGGTAGTAAGAAACGTGGGAATAATGGGCCTGACCACCGCAATGAGAAAAAGGCTAAGTCGGGATCAAACGACAAGCCAACAAAGTATGAACCTCGATTCACCAACTACACCACTCTTTCGGCAACCTGGGCGGAGATCTACTTAGCCAGTCATCAGGAGGTCCCTTACCGGAAACCCCCACCAATCAAGAAGGAGATGAGTAAGAGGGAGATGAACAAGTTCTATCGTTTCCATGGAGACTATGGTCATGACACGAATGAGTGTAATCACCTTAAAGATGAGATAGAGTTTCTCCTCCGGTCGGGGAAGCTAAAAAAGTACCGAGCAGAGAAGACCCAAGTAGAGGGGAGCAACAATAATCCTGGGTTCAAGCGGCAACGGTCCCCACCTTTGCAACCTGAACCTGTGGACTTCACATTAGATACTATATGTGGAGGACCACATCTTGCTGGAGATAGCAACAAGGCGAGGGAGAGGTATGCTCGCACCCTTCGTCATGAGTTGGGTACGGCATCCACCTCCGAGGTTATGACGGTGGAGGAGCGACCACCAAAGAACCCAAGATATGAAAGTGAGTCTCTCACTTTCACTAAAGAAGATGCTAAACACGTGAGGTATCCTCACAATGACCCTCTTGTTGTGACAGTCCAAATAGCTAATATGAAGGTGAAAAGATGTCTGGTCGATACAGGAAGCTCCGTAAACATTATTTATAAGTCCTCCTTTGAGAAAATGAAGCTATCTATCAATGACTTGAAGCCATGATCTCACGTCATTTATGGGTTTACTGGAGAAGGATTGTCACCAGCTGGGACAATCAAGTTACCAGTCACGACGGGGGAAGCCCCCAAGCATGAAACCGTGATGACTGAGTTTTTGATTGTTGACTGCCCGTCCGCCTACAATGTGGTTATTAGTTGACCACTACTCACCAACTTGCATGCAGTAGTTTCAATCTGGCACCTTTCCATGAAGTTCCCGACCAGTGCTGGCATAGGCTGTGTCCAAGGAGACCAAAGGGAGGCTAGGGAGTGCTATAATGCCTCGGTAGCCAAGGCAAAGAAAGGGGCCAAGGACAACAACATGATTGTATGTGTTGAGAGAGAGGAGGTGGATGAGATGGATGTAGACCAGAGTCTTGCAGTAGTGAACGATGAAGAGATGTTAGAGGAGTGTGGCCAGGAGAGCACTCTTAGTTTGAAGGAGCAGAAGACCCCATCCGGTGATGAAGTCACCAAATAGGGCGTTGCCCAAAGCGAGGGAAGAGATTTTGATCCTCACTTTGGGGATTATGAGAGTGATGTGGGACCGTCCGAGGAGTTAGAGGAGGTCCCTATAAATGAGAATGACCCAGCGAGAGGGGTCAAGATTGGAAAGAAGTTAAAAGCTGAGGCGAGAGCACAACTGATAGAATTCTTGCGAAGGAATCAAGATGTCTTCGCCTGGTCTCACAAGGATATGGTGGGTATCTCACCAACTGTGATCAGCCACGTGCTCAACGTGGATGAAAGCTATCCAGCAGTGCAGCAGAAGAGGAGGTTTCTTGACAAGGATCGAGCAAAGGCTCTTAAGGAGGAGGTAGAGCGATTGAAGGAGAATGGGTTTATCAAAGAGGCATACTACCCTGCAAGGGTTTCAAACCCAGTGTTGGTGCCCAAACCCAATGGAAAGTGGAGGACTTGTGTAGATTTTACTAATCTAAACAAAGCATGCTCGAAGGATTGCTTTCCTCTACCAAGAATATACCAGTTGGTAGATGCAACCTCTGGTCATGAAACATTGTCCTTCATGGATGCATATTCGGGGTACAACCAGATCAGCATGCATCCTCCTGATGAAGAGCATACCAGCTTCCGAACAGATATAGGGCTATACTGCTATAAAGTCATGCCCTTCGGACTAAAGAATGCAGGGGCTACCTATCAGTGCTTGGTGAATGGTATGTTTCGTGACTTAATCGGCAAGAGCATGGAGGTGTACGTAGACGATATGCTGGTGAAGTCAAAGGAAGCTGAAGGGCACGTGCGAGACTTAGAGGAGTGCTTCGCAATACTGAGGAAGTATAACATGAAGTTAAACCCCCTCAAGTGTTCATTTGGAGTGGGTTCTGGAAAATTCCTTGGGTTTATTGTAAACTCCCGAGGAATAGAAGCAAACCCAGAGAATATCAAGGCCCTCATTGAAATGAAGTCTCCAGCTAGAATAAAGGATGTGCAAAGCTTGACTAGGCGGATTGCAGGTCTAAGCAGGTTCGTTTCGAAATCAACGGACAAGTGCGTCCCGTTTTTTAACTTGCTTAGAGGAGGCAAGAAGTTTGAGTGGATTGCAAAATGTGAACAAGCTTTCCAGGCCATAAAGGAGCATTTGGCCCAACCTCCTGTTCTTTCTAAGCCAGTTGATGGAGAAGACCTATTTCTGTACCTAGCAGTCACGGAGCACGCTGTTAGTGCTGCCTTAGTACGCGAGGAGGATAAAGTGCAGCACCCGGTATATTATGTTAGCAAGCGATTGATAGGAGTAGAGTCCCAGTATCCCGTGATCGAGAAGTTGGCTTACTGCTTGGTACTTGCATCACGAAAATTGCGGCCATACTTCCAAGCACACCCCATTAAGGTCCTTACTGACCAGCCTCTACGCCAAGTCTTACAGAAGCCAGAGTCGTCTGGTCGACTACTTAAATGGGCAGTTGAGCTAGGCCAGTTTGAAATCAAGTACCAACTGAGGACTGCTATTAAAGGCCAAGCTTTGGCAGATTTCATCGCTGAATGTACCGGAATCGCTGATGTTCCCGACCAGCAAGAGAGTGTAACTGGGCAGAAAGAAGAAATTCCTACTTGGCAATTTTTTGTTGATGGGTCATCGAATGAGCATCATTCAAGAGCTGGAATTATATTGGTCACACCAGAGAAGCACCGAATTCATTGTGCACTGAGATTCGGATTTAATGCTTCTAACAATGAAGCGGAGTATGAGGCCGTCCTAGCAGGCTTGCGACTGGCTAGAGATGTACGTGCCCGGTCGGTGGAAATAAATAGTGATTCCCAATTAGTGGTCTATCAAGTATTGGGAGAATATCAAGCAAGGGGCCTAAGCATGGTGGCATACTTAAACAAGACCAAAGATCTACTAGCGCAGTTCGAGGAGTATACCATCAAGCTAGTACCACGGGAGCAGAACTCTAATGCAGATGCTCTAGCAAAGCTTGCTAGTGCAAAAGATGCCGAAACTCTGAATATAGTACCGGTAGAATATTTGGCGGAGCCGAGCATTGATAAACAAGAGGCCATGACGATCACAATAGCCGACACTTGGATGACTCCCATCATTGCTTACCTTGAACAAGGGACCCTCCCAGTGGAACGTAATGAAGCAAGAAAGATTATGAGGCAAGCTGCTAGGTACACCATGGTGGATGGGGTGTTGTATAGAAGGGGGTATTCCTTACCTCTACTCAGGTGCATAACACCCGACCAGTCAAAGAGTTTATTAGCTGAGGTGCATGAAGGGTTTTGTGGAGATCATGCTGGGGGGCAGAGTCTATCTAAAAAGATCTTGAGGCAAGGATTTTTCTGGCTTACCATGAAGGAGGACTCTATGGAATACGTGAGGAGGTGTGACAAATGCCAAAGATTTTCTAAAGTGCCCAGAGCGCCCCCAAATGTCTTGAAGCAAATGCAAAGTCCATGGCCTTTTGCAGTGTGGGGTATTGATCTGATCGGGAAGTTGCCCAAAGGAAAAGGAGGAGTGCAGTTTGCAGTGGTCGCGGTAGATTATTTTACTAAGTGGACTGAGGCCGAACCATTAGCCACGATCACATCGAAGAAATTATTGGACTTTGTGGTTAAGAACATAATATGTCGCTATGGTCTGCCTAAGAAGATAGTGTCTGACAATGGCACCCAATTTGACAGCGACATATTTACCGATTTTTGCACTCGGCATGGCATCACAAAAAGTTTCTCCTCGGTAGCCCATCCTCAAGCTAATGGGCAGGTTGAAGCGGTAAACAAGACACTGAAGGACACTCTGAAAAAGCGCTTGGAGCAAGCTAAGGGTGCTTGGGCAGAAGAGTTACCAGAGGTCCTTTGCTCATACAGGACTACTGCTCGGACGGCAACTGGACATACACCATTTTCTTTGGCATATGGGTATGAGGCCATGTTACCTGTGGAGATAGACCCACCATCTCATAGAAGGACTATGTACAACCAAGAGGAGAATCATCAGTTGTTAGCAGAATCATTGGACTTCCTCGAGGAGAGAAGAGAGGAGGCAAACCTTAGAGTGGCCGCTCACCAGCAAAAAGTGGCACGCTACTTCAATTCCAGAGTGCGAGATCGAAAGTTCCAGGTTGGAGATTTGGTCCTCAGAAAGGTGTTTGTAAGAGACCCGGCAGCTGGTGTGCTAAGACCAAACTGGGAAGGACCATATCAAGTTGAGCAAGTCTTGCCACCCGACACCTACAAGCTTGCTCGGTTAAATGGAGAGCTGATCAGGAACTACTGGAATGGCGAGCACTTGAGAAAATATTATCAATAAATACTGATTGCAGAGTAATAGCTTTGTATCAAGTGCTTAACTTGTTATTTAAGTTTTTTGTTTGTGAACTAGTTATTTGCTACCCAGTCACGTTATTTTGAACAATGTTATTTTGTTTGGAACTCGTTGTTAGACACGTTTTGTCACTTATTATTACGAGTAATAAAAGAGACCACGCGCAGCGTGGTCGAATCTTGCTACAAATTTTGCATATGTGTTGATTATTCTTGCTTGGCAGTGTTCAACTGTCATTATGATTTGAACAAAAAAGGTCTTCTAAAAACTAAGTGTAAATATATACCGGACAGTGTTCAACTGGTCGGTATCATGAGATGAATGACCAACGTTTAAATAATGTTTTTGTAGTGGTCAACTACTGAAATATGTTTGTATATTTTATGTGTTTCACGAGTAGTAACTACTCGGAAAAATTCGGTCAAGTAGCAAGTGATCAAGGATTTTTCAACCCTCAATCACTTGGGGGGCACATAGGGTATACTGGTTTGTACTTCAACACAGGCAATAAGAGCACGAGCAAATATATCTGTTTTTGGGCTGACTTGTAAGTTTGGAAGTCTAAAAAGGCCATTAAGCTAACTTGTTTAACAAAGCTTAAGTAACTTAGAATTTTTAAAATTTTAAGTTAGAAACAAATATTCGTGTAATAATAAAAGTTATGCTCATAAAAAGTTAGAGCAATAAGAGCATGAGGAAGTATATTTAGTATGGGCTTATGAAATGTTTAGAATTTCTAAGTTAGAAAACTAAATACTCATGTGAAATTTAAGGCATCTAGGAACTTTACTACTCACAATAAAGACTTAAAAGTTTAGAGTTAGTCAAAAAAGAAAAAGTAAAGTACTAAGTGTCAAAATGCTCAATCACACGAGCAAAAGTTTACAAAATAAAACAAACTATATAAAAACTAGTAAGACTACAACTAGTCATGCAGGTGTGCTCTAGCAAGATGGGGAGTCACTGGCGTGCTTCTCTGGTGGGTTGGTCAACCCCCTCCTCGGCCTCAGTTGCTCATCTTGCTCGGAATGATAATGTAGAGGAGGCTGGAGTAGGGCCAGGAGGATTGGCAGCTTCCTCAGCAGCCCTTGCTTCACATCTAGCAAGCTCCTCTGCCTGAACCTCCTTGGTGAAAAAATCGAGCTTGAGAGGTTTATTCAGCTTCCAGACCTGATAAAAACAATCGAAGCTAGCCTCCTCAAAGCGAATTAAATCAAACTCCTTCTCTTGTTTCAACTCTTCATTCTCGCTGATTAATCCCTCATTCTCACGAGCTAACTCCTTATTCTCAAGGGTCAGCTTCTCCACTTGAGCACTCAAGGACTGGTTGGTTTGAGCTTTCTGATGATTCTCATCAGATAGTCTCCTAAGAGACTCATCCCATTCAGCCACGGCCTTCTCCGCCTGCTCCAACTTGGATTTGGAGTCTTTTTCCGAGGCAGTTAGAGTCTCTACTTTAGCTTGGGCCTCCACCAGTTGATCATTCAGCACCTTGATCAACTCCTTATAATCGATCGACCGTTGCTGGGCGTGGCAGAAGGTCATGAGGGTTTGCATGAAAAACAAAAAGTTACTACAAAGCAATAACGTAAGTAATAATCTATCTTATGGTGGGGTACTTACATGTGTCAGCTAAGCAATCCCTTTATCTAGGACCACATCGACACTAAGCCGAGGAAGAGATTCAAAGCTTTGAATCGTTGATGCATCACGGAGGGTCTGATCAGCTGACCCCCTGAGCTTGGTATCAGCAGCCCGGAGTGCCTCGCTCGGGCCAGGCGGGCCTGGGGGAGTTAGGCTCGCTGATGGAGGGAGTGACGAAGGAGCTAACGGTGGGAGTGTGGTCGACCCCTCGGGTTGTCTCCCTCGGTTGGGCGGCACTACCTTCGGAATCTTCCTCGGAGGTGTGGAGCCACTTCCATCGCCAGCTTTCCTCTTTGGAACAGAAGCAATGCACTGCCTGAACATATCTGGATCTGCAATAGAGGAAAACACAAAGTTGTTAGAGATATAAACATAATAAAATGTAGATAGTATATTACTACTACAATTTTGTTAGTCTCAAATCACCAAGTTATTAAACATATTCCTATGATCACTAGACATGTGTTACCTGCGTTGAGAATCTGATCGATAAACTCATCCTCGTCGTCCGAGGATGAGCTGAGTTCTCTCTCAACCTAGATAGCCTTTCCTTTCCCGGACCGAGCGGGAATGGCAGATCTGCGCTGAGGCTCAGGCTCCCTAATGACAAGGTCACCAGGTCTACGAGAGAGCGGAGAAGGTCCAGGAGAAAGTTGGTCAGTCACTAGCTCCGTGCCCGCATTGGACTGATCAGTTGTGTTGTTCTCCCCGGTGGTACTTTCCACCGCCATATCTTGGTCACACGGTACCAGGCCCACCATCTGAAGGAGGTCCACAGTGACTAATTTTTTCACATCTTTCTCCGCAGGGCTCATGTTAGCCAACTTCTCTGCTCGATCAAACATCCAATGTAAGGAAATATTCTTTGTGATACTTCCCAGGGTTCAATTTGTGAGAGATACCACTAAGGTATGTAGTCCCCTTTTGCCTGTGGTAGAGGTGGAAGAAGCCCGTGTTGTTGTGGCTGGGATTGGTCCTGAGGTCAAATAAGTAGTGCACCTCGCGAGGGGTGGGCTCGTCCCAACCATGCAGGAAGTAGAGAATGTATAATGCAGACAATGCCTAGATCCCATTCGGTGCAATCTGGAATGGGGAGACATTGAAGTAATCCGCTACAGACCGGAAATAGGTGTGTAGCGCAAGTGTCGCTCTGGCGTGCACATGATGCCTCGACCAGGCGCAGTATGCTCCACCAGGCCTATTGGCTCTCTGATGAGGGCCCGGGCATATCACGTTCGCCTCGCTCAAACCCAAAGCCTCGATGTGTTTGTGGAACAACGCGGGATTAAGCTTTGAAGCTTCGTCAATGAACCAGGAAGGTTCTTCTTCTCCCCCCTTCCGTGGCCTTTGAACAGCCAAGTCCTGGATCACGGTGGCAAACTTCTGAGAAGGAGATCCTGAAGGAGTTGCAGTGCGGGCATCACTGCGTTTCACCACCTTTTTCACCGCTCTACGGGCAACTTGTGGATCTTGTTCCTGGGGAAGTCTGTTAGATTTCTTCACCCTCATCTTCGACTGAGAAGCTTGTTGAAGAAACTGTTCCTCGTGGAGGAGATACAAAGCTGAGCGAGGAAGGATTTGCTTGAAGCGGCGAAGGCGGTCTTCTGGAGTACAACTGGTAGACGATTTTGATGAGGAATCGCTGTTTAGAGGAGTCTCGATTGACTGCGGGACGGATGTATCAGAGTCTGTGTGGTTGTCACCTCCCCTATAATCAGAGCGATTCATCTACAAAAATAAATAAAAAAATGGGGAGGTGAGTAACCATACAGAGAAAATTCTACAAGAATAAAATTTATTTTTTACGCTTAGAAAAATTTATCTAAGTGGTAAAAATATAGCACACTTGGGAAAAAATAATCTTAGTGCCCAAGAGTGCTTAAAGGTGCCTAAAAAGTACTTGAAGTATTTAAGGTCACTAAAATTTATATGAATGGAAAATTTTGAGGTTGTCCAAAGAGGCTAGATTCCCTATGTGTGCGTGTGTGCATGCCAAGGGGCTGTGCGTGTTTAAGAGAAATTGAAGAAGGTCGAAGCCAAGGGGTGTAAATGTGGTCCGATCGAACCACATTCTTGATCCGAGGAAAGGGCCGTGCCTAGAGCATCCGCTCGGATGCTTAGACGCCCTAACGCGCACATCTGAAGAGGAGTTCATCCGAGCAGCCACTGCTTGGAATCGAAGGAATTAGCCTCCGTGCGAGCCCAGCGCCAAGCAGCCCCCAAGAGGCCCGATCGGACATGGCGCGCCCGAGGAGATGCGCACCCCACGGTCCGAGTGAGTGAGGTCCAAGTGTCTGAACGCCTAGCACGCCTTGCACATCCGAGGAGCCTAGCCACCAGCAGCCCAACATGTCCGATCGGACATGGGCATCCAAGAAGGGTAAATGTGGTCCGATCGGACCACAACCTTGCCCAGAAAATTCAGTGGCCGGTCGACCACTAATCTACCCATTTTTCATACCCCAAGTTTAACCATAAAACCCAAACCGTATGAGTAAAGCCCTAGATTCCCTATCATAAACACACTTCTTCCTCCACGCATACAAAAACAAGATCAAAACATAGAAGTGGAAAGGTTTTTTCATGTTCTTGAAAATTTCTATGCTTTCAAAAACCCCAAAATCCCATACTCATGATTTATGTCAAATTAACCTATTTTTCTTTAAATTCCTATGAAATTGAGGGAAATGTTGGGTTACCCATAACACAAACATCATCAAAACAGCCACCCAACACAGTATACAAGCATTCATATGATATTCATGAACAAACTCAACAAAAAAAACTATCAATGGGTTTCGGCCATGGCATGGATTTTCATGGAGATTTTTGAAAAATAACAAGCATGGAGAAGAAGACTTACTCAAGGTTGAAGGACCTTTGGCTTGCTTGGAGATGGCTTGAAGAAATGGAGAACTTCCCTTGAAGTCCTTGAAGATTCGGCCAAAGAAGAGAGAAACCTTGGGGTTTCGGCCAATAGAGAAGAAAGAAGAAGAGAGGTTTTTAAAGTGTGATTTTCTTGTGTGAAGAAAAGTGTGTAAAAGTGGGGTTATTTAAAGGGAAAAAAGTGGGGTTTATTGCTTATTTTTGGACCCTTGGCATTCTGGGGCTATTTTTTCTCCCCACGATCATGGACAGTTTTTGCAGTGATCGTGGCCAATAAGTTGTGGTCTACTGCATGAAAAGAAGATGAACAGTTATTATTTTTTAATGCCGTCGACTGGAGAAAAAGTTTATTATGTGAATGTATCATATAATAAACTTGGGGGGCAAATGTTATCCCAAAATTTGAAAATGATGATGTGGCAATAAAATTGACATGTGGCATGGATTAGTTGGGTGATCTGGCTTAGTAATAGCCCAGTGCATCAGTGAAGAGTTTGGACTGCTTGGGAGATGTCATAACCAAGCCAAATGCACCCGAGGGGAATACTTAGGCTGAGGTGTGCTTGGCTTGGACCCTAGTCCGAGGAGCCCAAGTGCTTGGCTCGGACCCGGGTCCAAGGATGGCATCCCAAGTGCTTGCCTCGGACCTTAGTCTGAGGAGATGCCTCAAATAGTTGGCTCGAACTCTAGTCCGAGGATAAGCCAAGTCATTGGCTTGGACCTTGGTTCGAGGAAAGGTCATAAAAGCTCTGATCGGACCTTAGTCCGAGGAGCCCCTAAATGCTTGGCTCGGACCTCAGTCTGAGGAGCTCCTAGGTGATTGGCTCGGACCATGTCCGAGGAGAGCCCTGGGTGATTGGCTCGGACCATGTCCGAGGAGAGCCATGCATGTGTGCCATGAGGTTGCCTCAGACCCTAGTCCGAGGAGGAGCCCCCTAGATTCTTGGCTCGGACCATGTCCGAGGAGAGCCATGCATGTGTGCCAAGTCATTGGCTTGGACCTTAGTCCGAGGAGAGGCCACAACAGGTCCGATCAGACCCTAGTCCGAGGAGCCCCCTAGAGGCTTGGCTCGGATCCTAGTCTGAGGAGAAGCCAAGTGCATGCCTCGGATCCTAGTCCGAGGAGGGCCAAAAATATGTCGCTCGGACCTTAGTCCGAGGAGAGCCAAAGTTATTGCCTCGGACCTTAGTTCGAGGAGAGCCAATGAGGTTGGCTCGGACCTTGGTCCGAGGAGAGCTATGCATGCATAATCTTGAGCCAAAGGAAAGCCTAGAGGAGTATGGACCGTATGCAGGTGTCCAGCATGCATATGTCCGACCAGAAGACGATATTCATAAAAAAAGTAGGCTAGACTACGTCAAATTTCCAGAAACAACTTCAGCAAGAATCGGTCTGGGCACCGCGGGAATCTCTCATTCCTCACTCAATTTGAGGAATCTGTTGTATTTTAAATATTTTGTGTAATTTAAATATAAATAATAGAATATCCTGATTCTAGAGGGATATCAGTTTAGGATCCCAAGCCTATAAATAGAGGGTGAATGGGATCAAAAAAGGACTTTTTGGCAATTTGAGAATTGGTCTGAGCTCTAGAGAGAGAAAGTGCGTTTTTGAGAGAACCCTTTTTTGTATTCTTGAATATTTACACTGAAGAAACTCAGTTGACACTGGTTCATCTGATCTTGAGTGTGGATAAAGTAATAAAATCTCTAAGTGGACTAGGCTATTACCGACTGATCGGGGCTGAACCACTATAAAATCTCTTGTGTTATTTACTTTTCTTAAAAAAACTGTGTGTGTCGTTTACATTCTCTTGAAGGCTTGTCGTTATTGACATTCTCACGTCGTTGGCTAAAAACACAGTCAACACTATGGTCACACTCATAGGATATTAAGGGGGCATTATGGGTATATACACCATTAGCTTAAAAAATAAAATAACATGCACGAAAAACATAAAAGTATTTGGATGTAACCAGATACGCGAACTTAGATAGTTTGGACATAACCAAATTATCAAAAACATAAGTATTTGGATGTAACCAGATACGCGAGCTTAGATAGTTTGGACATAACCGAATTATCAAAAAAAAAAGTATTTGGATGTAACCAGATACGCGAGCTTAGATAGTTTGGACATAACCGAATTATCAAAAACATAAGTATTTGGATATAACCAGATACGCGAGCTTAGATAGTTTGGACAACCAAATTATCAAAAGATAATAACGTTTGAATTTAACCAAATGAGCAAACTTAACAGGTTTGGAGCAAACCAGCTAAAACTAATCGACGATAAGTAGGAACCTAAACCTACTTCGAGATAAGTCGAGATCGAGGCTGGAATATCTTAAAGGAAAATAGTTTCGAACTCATAACCTTGGAGTAATAACCGAGGACAAGAAAAAGCAACTAAGCAATAAGATATAACTAAACCATTCATATTACATACCATACAAGTACTTTCGGGTTCATGGTAAAAGCAATATCCGACCTTGATGAATAACAAGATCGGAAGCGGATAATTCGAGCAAGCGATGCATGAATGGATCGAGTCTCGAGCCTAAATCCAAACTATGTTTGTATGAATAAATAAACATAAATGATTCATCAATATAAAATGTGCAAAATATTTCGAGCCAAGAAATGTAAAGCATTTATAAGTCAATATAAAAAGAAATTGTATCAGCCCTGTGGGCATAAATTAAAGTAATTACAAAAATAAGGGGACACAGCCCCAAGGTAAGATTTCCCCGAGATCAGATTCAAGAAGGAGGAGTCTCCTTGGCCTTCTCAGCATCAACAGCACTGGACCCCTCAGGACGAATAGCATGACTATCCTCCTGAGCACCTTCGGAGGCGGCCTCCCGAGCAGCCTCTTCCGCCTCGAGCCGAGCATTCCACTTATCCAGAAGCTTCACCTCAAGAGGACCTAAGAAGCTGGTATCTAGGTCTTTGTTGTTGGCCCACATTCTGTACATGGCTGAGTCAACTTCCTGGTCCTTCTTCTCCTTATATTCAGCAAGGAGACGAGCCTTCTCGCCCTCAATTATGTCAAAGGTAGAGGCCTGATCTTCTTTGAGATTTTTGTTAGCCTCTTGGAGCTGAGCGTTCTCCTTCTCGAGCTCCCCAAGCCTGGAATTCTCTTTCTCGAGCTCCGCGAGCCTAGTATTCAGCCTCTCAAGCTCGGACGCTTTGGCCTTAAGCTCCTCGGCTCCTGCCTCAAGCTTTTCATTTGCTGCCTTCAGGTCGTCACTCGCCTTGAGTTGAAGATCCTTCGCCTCCTGAGCATAAGACTTGCTCGAGTGGATCTCGTTATTCAACCTATGGTTGAGCTGGGCAGTAAAGGCAAGAGACTGACAAAAGAAAAAACTGTCATTAACGCCAGGATTGTGTAAATATAACTAAGAAGTAGAAGAAAACTTACCGCGGCAACGAGCTCGATACTCTTCTCATAGAGAGCAGTGCAATCTCGAGCGTTGTTCAGGTATTGCCATTGAGGAGCTTCGAGACTGCTGAAGCTCTGGCCGACTCGGGACATGACATCTGAGCACAACATAGACCCATGGGATCCAGCCGCGTTGTCAATTACATACTCATCGACATGAGTAGAAACTGACAGCTTCTGAGTTTGAGAAGCAGAAGGCTTTCTAGGAGCTCGACCAAGGGATGGCTGGACCGCTACAGGAAGTTGAGTCTCGGCCGTTGTGGAGGCACCAACCTGCGAGGTCAGCGCCACTGCAGAGGCACTGACCTGCGAGGTCGGCGCCGCTGTGGGAGCACCAACCTGGGAAGTTGTCGCCGCGACGGAGCTCGTAACAGGCGGAGTAGGAGGAGTTTTTTCAGACCTCCTGGGGACTTTGGTGGGCCGATCCACCTTTCGCGACCCCTCCCTGGGACACTTGCTCCTCTTGGCACCACCATTTTCGATGATGTTGTCAAGGTCGGAATCCATCTTGTCTGCACAAGTCACGACACAAGGTGAATCATAACAAAAAGAAGGAATAGTATATAAAGTGATTTAGTATCGCACAAATATACAAAGCAATGACAGAAGAAACCTAACTGGAACTCTCCCCCGAGCTCGAGCTTAGGGACCATGAGATTCCCCCATCTTCAGAAGAGGCGGGGGGAGTACCTTCCCTATAGGTGGACGTCAACCTCGAAAGGTTCCTATAATCATTGGTCCCATATTGGACGGATATCCCGTCCCACACCTCGTTCAGACTGTACATGGTGTCATACTTCCCGAGCCAACTATCAAACCTATGAACTCGGTCGTCTACCCAAGTCCATATGTAGAAGTGGTCTCTATCATCCGGGCATAAAACTAACCTATCGGGTTTATGTTTTAATAAGGTGGGGGACCACATTCTCGAGCTAAGGATGACTTTACCTTCTTCATCCGAGTCTGAGCTCGAGGCTTCATCATTAGCCTCGTTCCCCGATGGCGGACTCCTTCGGCGAGCTAGAGGTGGAGGCCTCACCACTCTCCTCGGAGGGAGGATGCCTGTGGGCAAAGGCACCTGCTCCCAATGATCATACTTGTTATTGGACCAGTCTGAGGTGGATTGGCCATCTCCAAAAAGCCCGCAAGCTCGGAGCTTACTCTCATGTAAGAGGTACGAGAGAGACCTCCGGCCGTAAGGGAGTTGGAGCAGAGTCTCTCTATGCTCCTTCATGGCGTCGTCGGGTATAGGGCGGTGAAAATTGGCTGGAAAATAAGACACTTTGCAACTAAGTACGAACCTAAAAATAAGAGCCCGAGCGCAGAGATAAAGAAGGTTGGAATACTTACGAATCCGCCTGAATGAGTAACATCGAGACGCGGACAGGTCATCTGTCCAGAAGAAGGCTTTATTGAAATTAGGTGGATGGTTAGGGAGATCCTCAAACACCTTTTTCTCTTTGGGATAGCTCGAAAGGTAGTAAAAGCCATCTCCTCCCCGAGCTCGGGAGGGATTACTTTTAAGACAGAAGAGATATAAAATCTCCTGCGGCGAAGGTCCTTCCCACTTCAGCTCGTTGTATAGCGACCTCAGGGAAGACAGAACCCTGTAAGAATTGGTGTTGAGCTGGAACGGAGCCAACCCAACAAAATCCGTGAAGTCCTTGAAAAAAGACTTCAAAGGAAATAACGCTTCTGCCTTCATGTGTTCCTGACTCCATGCCGCGTACCTCAGCCTGTTGTCAGGGTTTCCAGTCCCTGGGGCATAGCAGCTACGTTCACTAGCGGTCGGAGCTCGACATCTCAAGGAGCTTGACAACCTGAGGCCATGGAAGACCAGAATATCAGTTATCTGATTTATCGAGGTAACCGAGCTCCAATAGTGCTCGGCCTCGAAGATTTCTCTCCTCAATTGCGAGGTAGAAGGCTCCCCCATGAGTGAAAATTGGAGCTCTCCCGGGCTGTACGCAATGGTCACTATCAATTTAGGGTTGAGTGGGATCGGCCTGGGCCCTGAGGTGGATTCTGGATAAATAGCCTCTCGAAGGATCCTCCTTTTCTTCTCTATGACCTCGTCAATTTGGCGGCGATAATGAGCTCGAATATCCTCCTGTTCGCGCGCGAGGTCGTACTCGCGAATTCGACGTTGATTCCGAGCAAACAGCGACTCCGGGCTCGGGGTTTTGGGCGAGTAAGGGATTGCCAGCAACGACCCCCACCGTCTTTCCAAATTCTATGACATCTAGCGAGAAAGAAAAAATGGTGAGGGCCATGCATGAAAGAGTCCAAGAATTACGAGCTTGACAGGACAAGCTCGGAGTTTAAGAACAAAACGAGCTCGATATTAAGACCCTATTAAAGAGTCAGAACGTGTATTCTACGGGAAAAAGGAGGAGAGTGGACATAACTTTTTGAAAATCCCGAAATATCAGGGAAAAAAGGTGGTGGTTATTCAGAAAATGTAACATTGGGTATCGTGCATTCTTTAAAACCAAGATTTTGCACCCAAATATCTTGGTGTGCAAGATACGTCTTTTAAATTTTGCAAACCCAGAAAAAAAAAAGAGATCATGTTTGGGTTTGTTCTACATATAAACTGGATTTAGAACCAGTAATGGGAAAACCTAAATCTAAATACCTATTGGTCGAAGCATCCTAGAATATCAAACTGCGAAATAAACTAGTGCATTCCCAGGAACAAAAACAGCAAAAGCCGGAACTGGATAAATATATATATAAATATCAGATACTTACACAATAACGACGATTGTAGAGAAATCGTTGATTGAAGGAGAGGCTGCAGGTATGAGCTTACGGTCTCGAGCAAACTGACGGTCCTCTGTTTCTTCGGCTGAGAAAACATGCACAAGCAAGAAGTTCCCAGGGAGAGTTTTCTGGTTTTGTTTTTGTTCTTTCTTTTGATGAACGAAAAATAGAAGGAAGACGAAGAATGAGGTCTTATATATAGACGGTAAAAGGGGATTAATCTGGGGCGTTGAATAAAATCCTTGCAAGATCCAATGGATAGGGATTACTGATATGATGGTACCATAAAGGTGGCAGACGAATGATCGCGGGCAGATTTCCAAGGTACTCGAGTACCCTGAATAAGCAATACCCAACTGACACGTGTCCATTCTCAAGTATGTGACGGTACGGTTCTCGAAGAAGGTAGTTCAAAAGTTTCCTTCTCATAGGATTCGAACAGATACTTTTGAGGGGGCAAGATGTTATACCCAGATTTCGAGCCATGAGGATTGTGACCTCGAAAGCTGGATTCATAATGAATGAACTCGTAAAGTCTAGAATATGTTCGAAATCTAAACAACGAGCCTGCGAAGCAGAGACGACTTCGAAGATGGTAGCCTCGAAATCCTCACGAGCTCGAAGGGTAGGCCCGGAGGTGCATCTGTTCTCTGGGATGACCTCGGATCAGGGGCTCCGAGCCTGACGCGCATACGAGCTCGAAGTCATGTGGCCTCAGGAGATGTTATAGTTCGAAAGTCAATAGGAAACCTGGGGGAATAGGGCCTTCGTGATATATGATAATAACTTTGAATATCCTAATAAATCACCAATAACAAGACGCGGTCTACATTTATTACTGTAAATCCCCTACAATCAAGGGATATTATTTGATCAGTTATACGCCCCCTGGTCTTCAGGGGACGTTTCCTTTTATATCGAATTGCAGGCATTTAATGCCATTTAATTTATTTGCATATAAAGAGTAACTACCCGAAATATGTGGGATAGTATTCTGAAATCTTCTCTATAAATAGAGAGGTCACGCACCATTGTAAATGACTGAATTTTTGTGATCTTGAGAGAAAACTCTGAAGAATTCATCCTTGAAGAATTTTCAGAGATCATCTTGAGTTTAATAACAAAGACTCGTGGACTAGGCAGATTTAACTGCTGAACCACGTAAAAAATCGTGTTTGTATTATCATATTTTTATTGGCCATTACTGATTATTGTTTACGTGCTCTTCTTTCACTGTTGACGAAAAACGGCGTCAACACTTTTGGACTATAATACTTTATACTTACAACTCTTTTTCCTTTTTCCGTATCATATAGCGTGAAAGCACTATACATAATAAAAGTATTTTAATTAGCAAACAAGTTTTATTAAAAAGATAATATACTTTAAGGAATAAAACTTATATAAACTTACAGCCTAACTATATTTTTAATCTCAATGCGTAATTGAAGGTTAATGGGATCCAAGAACGCCACTGAATGTGAGTGAGGTTGAAATAGCTATAACATCCAATGTTCACTAGAAAACAAACAATCCAATATTTAGAAGATGGCTATATGAACTTAACATTTCAAAACTCAATATAAACTTACTTGTTTTCCAGGGACAAATAAGGAACTGCTTCTCGCCCATTTGAATGAATCGATCTTTAAGTGCTTGGGCACGCTTATTCTCATGACCTACACTAACTTCACCTGGATGCTGAAATGCGTACAAATGATCCAACCCATTGGTATGTAGTATATCATCCAACAACCTAGAAATTAATCATATTTAATTATAAAAGGCATGCATATAATTCAAACTTTAAATTATAAAAGACATGAATATATACCTCAAATACAATATCATTGGAGTCTGCCCAATCTTGTCCATGTTGCAAAATTGCATCACATCATCCTTGAAAAGTGTAGCAATTGTGTTGTATCCAAAAACATGCGATGGGATATTAATCTTCTTGTGGTAGTCATTATCCCATGGTAATAGAAACTTCAATAAAGAGGTCAAATTGCTTGACATAGATGTTGAATCATTGTGAGAGATTGACACTACCTCCTATGTCAATGGCTCTACACGCGGTAGCTTTGGGGGTTGTGGATGTTGAGTAGAAGGTATCATCACGTCAATATCTTCTTGCGCTCTCTTCTGTTTATGACCCAAGGAAAAGTTAAAATAAAATAAATTTCAAAATAAAATAAGTTAGGTGATAAAAACTTATAGACATTACCTTTCCCCGCTCACTTTCGTCGATAATAAGATGTTTATGCCATGCTACTGGTACCCCAACTGCTTGACCTACCCAAGTGATCCCTGCATTCAAATTAGGAAATTGTCGCCTAGCCATCTCATCGTGGGCTACCTCAACGACTACACGAGCAACTTCTTTGGGCATCTTTTTTCCATGGATATCTGTACTATTAGTCTTAAGGATGTATCCCGATGCAACTATGTTGTCTCTCGTTTTGATAGCAAGCTTGCATTTAATATGCTGCGTTAGAAAGAAATAATTAATATAGTACAATAGTGAAATTATTAAGCATTACCATTTGCTAAGTTGATTATGGTAATAAGAATACCTCATGCATAGTTGGCAGAACTTGTGGTTCTAGTGGAGTAAACATTGGTTGAACATGTGGCGGCGGTGGTGGTGGTGGTGCTAGTATTGGTGGAACAAGCACTTGTTGAACATGTGGTGCTAGTGGTGGTGGTGGTGGTGGTGGTGCTAGTACTGGTGGAACAACCTCCTATTCAACATATGGTGCTAGTGGTGGTGGTGATACATTAGAGGCTGCTCTTCCCATACAAGAACCAGATGCATGCGATGACTCACTGATATTGCTATGTGTCGATCTAAATTGCTCCATCAATTGATTTAACTTCTCCTCAGTTCGACGGTTCCTCTCATCAGATTGTTGAAGTTGCTCTTCCAGCCTATTAATGCGGCTATCTTTTGAAGTAGTTACTTCGAGCTGATTTTTTCTCTTAGGCTTTGGTGTCTTAAAAAATTGGGTAGGGGTGACACCTTTAGGCATCCCCTTAACACGTGCAGAATGCTCAGGGGTGCCCAAAGCCAAAGTTAGGACATCTTTGGATCCTTCCACCACCAAAGTTCCTTCTGCTACCTTTTGTTTGTAGTCAACCTATATACAAAATCAAATTAGTTAATAATTAATACGAACTTCCATTTAAAAATGTTAATTAGTAAAGAAGTAAAATTATACTCACAATCTTCTCCATAATTGATGCTACATCCTCAATTGACTCTCCTTTTTTGTCCTTTCTTATCCTTAACCACATATCAGCTCTATCAAAATTTGTTAGTTCGTGGCCTAATTCTGCTTCAAGTTGTTGCTATATATGTTTGTAACCACCCTGTCCTGTGCGATGATTGTATTTGTTCTGTGCCCGCGCACCTTGTTTCTTTTTTCTTAGCTCAACCCATTGAATTTGTGAACCATTGAATGGTTTTTCCCATGTTCAGAAGACATGATCGCGGGGTAAGAACTTTCTGTGTCCCATGTAACAAATCTTTCTAGAGTGGTTCAAATATTGAGAACTTGTGTTCTCCTCATAGATAGGACATGCCTTGTACCCTTTCACACTAAACCCGGATATATTTTCTAACGCAGGAAAATCATTAATGGTCCATAACAACACAGCTCTAAGTTTGAACTCTTCCTTCCTATATGCATCATAAGAATCAACACCTTCATACCATAGAGTGCTTAAATCATCAATAAGAGGAGCTAGATATATATCAATATCATTTCCGGGTTGTTTAGGACCTGATATCAACAATGTCAACATAGTAAACTTCCTCTTCATACACAACCATGGTGGTAGATTGTGAATGGCAAGCATAACAGGCCAACAACTATATTTACTACTCAGAGAAGTATGTGGATTAATTCCATCAGCAGAAAGGCCTAAACGAATATTTCTAGGTTCATTACCAAACTCAGGCCATTTCCAATCGACTCCTATTTATAGAGATTTTGATACACCCTTTGAATTTAAAATTCCACCAACCCTCATAGCTGTTACCAATGATTAATTGGATGATTATGGAATTAAAATAGAGATTTGGTAGTTACTTGGCTGTTGGAAACATTCAAAACTGGATAAAACTGAAGTTTGGAAAATGTTGTCAGCCACTTAGGCCGTGGCCCACGATGTTTTCTTCCTCTTGGGCTGCGGCCTGAAAAACACTGGCCGCAGCCCAAGACGTTTTTTCAGCAACCAATTTTCCAAATTTGCCAAAACGTTCCAAATTCATTCCCACTTGATTTTGTAACTTCCATACACATTATGGGAGTTAAAATCACATCTCTAACATCCATATCTCTTATGGCTTTGAGAAGTTCAAATCAAAATGTGTGATATCAAATCTACACATTATTGAGTAATATTTGGGAGTTACAAATTTGTAACTCCAAAATATGTCACATTTGGGCACATACATGTGACCAATTTTGTGACTCTCAATAATATGTTACAAAGTGTGACAAATCACATTATGTCACATTATTTAATCTAACATTATATTATTTAAAATAATATAACATTCTCCCACTTAGATTAAATAATCACCTTTTGTAACACTTATTTAATCAAACATTATATTATAATATAATATTCCCCCACTTGATTAAATAATCACTCTCTATAGAAACCTTTGCATTGGTGCATAAAGTAAAATGTCTTTCGACTTGAATTTTATCTTAGTGTAATTATCACAAAGATTGTTAAAATTTTGGTTGCCGAAGCATTGAACCACTATCCCTTGATAACAAACCGGTGATAACACACACACACACACATTTACTATGTTCACTTGAGACCTCAATGTCTCTCTTCTGCACCGTTAATGGCCATGTGCAATTTCCATTCATAGACTTTTCTTGAGAATGACTCCCAATTCTCATGAGGAACGGCACCACCCTTAGGTCTTTATAGGTAGAACTCTTACAGTATTTTGTTACCCTAAAATACTTGTCTTTTCAAGACTGAGTTCTATTAAAAAACCTTTCGGTTTTAACCCTCATTTTGGTAATACACTAGTACTCATATCTTATATGGGAAAAAATTTGAGTACTACTACTATTCACTTGATTGTTTTCTTATTACCCATTGAACCTAATACTAGTTTGGTTACTAGTATTAAGATAGGTTACCATCAACCGTGAATCTCTTTAGGGAGTCTAAGTCCCATTCCTTGAGATGTGGAAATAATTTCATTTGAATCATTTCTTTTCTCATGTATGCATACTTAGACACTCTCATTATTTTTATTCAAACTTTATTGCTAGCTATAGTTTGATTAAAATAGTTACCTCTTTAAAATAGTGATTTTGACCAAAGTCAACACCCCCACTATTTTATAGTTCAATATCCAAGATAAACGTTTGAATATTAATTCTAGAAACCACTTTGTTTCTATAATTCTCCTTTATGTTTAAAATTGATTCATTCTTGAATCAAAATATTACAAACAGTAACTTTAGACACCAAGTATGTCTAGATTTATCCATTCTATACATATATAGCTAATGTGATTAAGAATGTGGAATTCCAAATCACCTATTGGATAGGATGACCAAATTAATGAATTATTATCAACAAAATAAATTGATTAACTTTGGAGCATCAACCCCACATTTCTTACATAGTGATAATCACTTTAAAATAGAAATGTCTTCATTTCTATTAAGTCCTTTATCCTCCAAGATAAATCTAGACTTATAATTCTCAAAGTTCATCATGAGTCCTCTAAGACACATGATAAACTCTCAATATATCAAGATAAAAACCTCAATGTTTATCTTGATTAATTTCCTTGCTAAAGCAAGGCACATTTCTTTCAAAGCATCTTTCACTTAGTCTCTTTCTTTTATATATTTCACAAAATAAAATATGTGAATACATATGTCATGTGAAAATTTCTCAAACAAATAATCACTAATTTTTACTTTTAGTTGTCTAAATAATCTCAAAATCACTTAAACAACTTTTGTGTATTTCTTAAGAGTCTTTTTGAGATTCTTTTGAAAACACCAATTTTACATCCATTGATTTTCTCATCAAAATCAATTTGAAGATATCAATTTTTTAAACACTTTAAATCAAAGAAAATAAATCCTCATTGATTTATTAAAACACTTTAATTTCTTATGTTTTAGTTTAAAATTATCTCATCGTTGAGATTAATTTAAACATATCACCACATTTAACCAAAATGAATAAAGTTCTCTTTTATTCACCATTGGTGTAAAGATTCAAAATTGCTTCTCCAATTTTGAAATGTCTCATCATTGAGACATTGCATATTTAAGAATTATTGTCACTAAATAATTCTTAAATATATTTTGTTTGACCACACTTTAGACTCTAAGCCTATTGGACAATGTGCTATCTCAAGTTTTGGATCCACCTTAATCTATTTTTCTTGCAATAGCAAAACACAACCATTAAAAGGTGTAACCCCCTTAGGTTCATCTTTTCTTATCTCATAAAATGAGATGCTCATCTTTTAAATGAGAAATTTTTAAAATTTTTAAATAATTCTTTTATTCAAAAATCACATACTAACAATAATATAGGATAAAACCTATTAGCATCTCACAAATGTTTGTGTGATTATAATTTCACATAATTGTCAACATATATGACTTATATCATACTCACATGACTCTTTATTAGTATGTAAACATAAATTACAAATATCATACATATATGATTTCATATTTTTTATTGATTCAAAAAATCAATATAGTTATCCATGTCATACAAAACTCATAAAATTGTCATTCTAATAATTTCCCATTATCACAAAATAAGACAATTATATAACATGCTAGCATATTACTAAATAATCTACTAGATTATTTACACAATATGTTAATTAATCACATATAGCAACAACTCAAGATGTTGAATTATCTTCTAATCTAACCACTATATTTGAAAAACAAAGGAGATTAGAAAACAATGAACCTCATTTATAAAATTTTCTTCTTCTCATTTTTATCACTATATGAAAACCATTAGATCTTCTAAGAAAACAAAAGAAGAACATTACCTTATCTTACCATCTTTCAAAGTTGGATCCTCACAAGATATCTATGGTTTCTCCTTCCATTGAAAGGGAAGATGAGCTTTTAATTGTTAGAGAATATATTTTTATACTCAATGGAAATATGAAAAAATCAAAATACAACTCTATGCAAAAATACAATAGACAAGATAATATTGATTAAAGAAATATTACAACTCAATTTATCAAAATACAAGTAAATAGAAAGATGTAGAAGAAGAAGATTACAAACTCAAAACAATATTAATACAAGTAAATAAAATCAACAAGATCAAAAGAATGAAAATAAAACCAATAAAAAGAACAAATTCTCACACAACCAAAGTGTAGAGTAGTGGGGATCACCAACTTGAACAAGGTTCAAAACCTTTGTCCAAATTGATATTTCCCCCTATTCTCTAAGCACTAATGGATCTCTCTAGGAAATAGCTCTCTAGAATTATCAAGCCTCTATGGTGTATTTTCCAGCCAAGTGCTTTGTAGATGGAAAATGGTGTGTCTTACAAGTGAGCATTAGGCTCTTATTTATAGAGTTTTTGAGACACCCTTTGAATTTCAAATTCCACCAACCCCCATGGCTGTTACCAATAATTAATTGGATGTTTATGGAATTAAAATAAAGATTTGGGTGTTACTTGGCTGTTGGAAACGTTCAAAACTTGATAAAACTGAAGTTTGAAAAATTTTGTAAGCCACTTAGGCCGCGGTCTGAAAAACACTGGCCGCGGCCCAAGACGTTTTTTCAGCAACCAATTTTCCAAATTTTCCAAAACATTCCAAATTCATTCCCACTTGATTTTGTAACTTCCATACACATTATGGGAGTTAAAATCACATCTCTAACAACCATATCTCTTATGGCTTTGAGAAATTCAAATCAAAATGTGTAATATCAAATCTATACATTATTGGGTAATATTTGGGAGTTACAAATTTGTAACTATATTTGTAACTCCAAAATATGTCACATTTGGGCACATACATGTGTCCAATTTTGTGACTCTCAATAATATGTTACAAGGTGTGACAAATCACACTATTTAATATAACATTATATTATTCAAAATAATATAACAGCAAAGTGGTACCAAATCCAGTCTGAATTTTTAGGGTTTTTGTTCACATTCAGGTTTCGGGTTTCGAGTTTGTTCGGGTGGGGTCGGGTTTCGGGTTGGGCTAGGTCAATTGGGCTTTGGATCGAAAATGAGCCTTGGTACAAATTTTTCAAAAATATAATTTTTTTACACTTTCAAAAATAACAAAAAAAAACAAAAATTCATAAATTTTAATGTTATTCGGGTTTCGGGTCTAAACCCGAACCCGCAACATCGAACATTCAAAACCCGAACCCGACCCGAGCCATGTCGGGGTCGGATCGAATTTAACCCGAATCCGATAGGTTTTGTCAAAAATCGAGTTTTCAGGTTGCGGGTCGGGCGGGTTTGCGGGTTTGACGGGTCAAATGTTCATCCCTAATTAATAGTTTATATTTATAAATGCTTTCCCTTCAATTTTAACATTGGAACATGTATTGACCCAATCGTTCATTTAACATTACACATTTGATTTAAGAGGAAATTACATAAAATATAGCTTTTTTTTTTTTTTTACATTTTTATAAAAATATGGAAGTTTAACTTTTTCCAAATGGTTTTTTTTTTGTTTAAAGTTAAATACATGGAATTAAATTTCCCATATTTTTGTATAATTTTGAAATAATGTCATATATTTTAGTTAAGGGTTTCTAGTTTTTATTTTTATTTTTAGGACAATTTGTTATTTCACTCCAATTTTTAATATTAAATTATAATTATATATATATATATTAATGTTTTTTATATTGATATTATATCATTGTTTTATTTTTATTTTTGGACTTATTGTGTTTATAATTTTTTTTTCTTTTTTTTTTACTATCTTTTTTGCAATTTTGTTAATTTATGTAATTTTTTTAGAATAACTTTTTTGCAAATTTTTTTTACTGTACGTATTCTTTTTTTCCAATTTTTTAAGTTTATATAATTTTTTAGAATCATTTTTCTTTTTTCAATTTTTACTGTAAGTATTATTATTTTTATATTATATAATTATTTTATTTTATAATTTAATATTTTAATTTAATTTAATTTAAATTTTTTGTTTTGTTTTTATTTTTTACTTTGTTGTGTTTACAATTTATTTTCTTTTTTTTACTATGCAAATTCTTTCTTCCAATTTTTTTCACTTTCCTTTCATCTTTATTTTTTTTACCACACACACATTTTTATTTATTTTTTTCAAATTTTAAATTTATGTAGTTTTTTTTATGTTACTTTTTAAATCTGGGTTAGGTATCTTATTTTTTCTTTTCATTTTACCTTCATCTTTTTTTAATGGGTGAGAGTATAAATAACTGAGTTAGAGAGATTGTTCAATTCATCATTGGGTTAGTTGAGTCTTCTAGTAATGTAAATATAGTTTTAGCTCTTGATGTGAAAATGGTGTTATATGGGCTTTACAAGATTGCTACTCAAAGGCTTTGCTTGGATCCCAAACCAATGGCGTCGAATTTTTTTGCAAAAACAAATTGTTTAAATATTATCAACCTTAATCTCATGAAGCATGAATGTACACCTTAAAAAAATAAATCAATTGAACAAACGATTATATAGAGGTATCTCGATGGTAAATCGATTTCTGCATTGTGTAATGAACTCTTTTAAATGTTTTGTTGATGAGTAATATTTTGTGTTATACCCTTTGTAAAATGTCATTTAGGTTGAAAATTATGTTAATGACTACTTAACTAACAACATGCATGAGTCTATGGGATGTTGTGTAGTTATGTAGCTAAGATATATAAGGCTAAAAGTAAGTATGTGGTATCTGGTTACTATAATATAGGTAATTGGTTGTCCTAATGGTAGTCGATTACTTAAAATATAGGACTCCTAAGTAGGACTAATCATTTGACCCGCAAAACCCGAAAACTCGAGAAACACGACCGACCCGAGTCTGAGAAACCTGGTTTTCTGAAAAATCTAAAAATTTCGGGTTAACCCAATCTGATCCGAGACTTTTCGGGTTCGGGTTTATACTGTAAGTGTTGTGCTGGTTCAGATTTCACTTGAAACCCGAATATTAGCCTGAAAAAATGCCCCTTTTATTTTAGTTCTTATTTTTTAATTTCTAATTGTCTAACTCTAAGTTCTAAAACCCCATGGATGAAGCAGAAGTGCTTCAAACCTCAAAGTATCTTTAGTTTGGCAATTTTATTAGGATTTTTCATTATTTCAATTCAAGTGTGTAAGTATTTTATATTATAATATTTATCTTTATTTTAAAAATATTTGCAGAGATGGCGACTGATACTAGTATCATTCCCTCTATTCATGCTCCATCTAGGAATTAAAAAAGTAAGAACTTTCTTATTTTACTTAGTGTTATATTGTTATTTATTTATTCATTTAGTTTCTTTAATTTTTAATTTGTTTTGAAAAGATTTGGAATTGGATTTGGAATTTCTAAGTTTAAAAATTTGGAAGGAGAACAAAGGAAGGACAAACAACTTTGTATTTTGAAAAAATTAAAGTTTGTTTAGGGACTTATATTTCTTTTGTAATATCTTTAGTTCTTTATGGATTATGGACTTGATGGTTGTATTTTTTGGACTTTATGAACCAAATCTTGTAGTGTTTAGTATTTACTATTTAGAATTGGATATTATGTTAATATGTCTATATTTTAGACTTTATTACTTCTTATGTTTGTATTTTGAACTTGAGAAATTTATATTATTCATTACATAAAAAATTTATAATACTATATTAATACATAAAAGTATATTTACGGTATAATATAGATTTTGTAACCTATTTATAACATAATATTGATTTGTTCCCTTTTATATATTATTTAATTTTTTATTTTTTAGTAATTTATTTAAGTTTTTATATCAGTGTTCGTTAAAATATTTTAATAATGATTCATATTAAAAGAAGTTTCCATTTTTTGTAACAAAAAACTTTCGCTCTCCTCTGTTCTCGCTAGTCAAGCCTGGTAAGCCAATTTTTTTTTTTTGTGTGGCTATCATAGAGTCTGCATAACTCACTCCCCATGTTGCCTCCTAGTGTTAAAATCGCCATGGTAGGTGTCAAGAAGAAATTCGCTGCGAAACTGACGGAGCGCTAGCATCTGATGAAGAAGGTGAGAAGAAACACCCTAACTGATGATATGTCAGACTTCGATTCTGTAGACTATTTTGTTGTATCTCCTATTGTAAATGGATGATTTTTATGGGTTCTTAATATTAAAAAAACAATTTTGTTGATGTTTTATTTTGTTATACCCATTTTTTGGAGCATTTATGACATTTCAAAAAATAACAATTATAAAGAGATGATGAACAGAACCTATAACCTCCCTGTTCTCACAAAGCACAAAGCGGTTCATGTTCTGATAGAGTACAAAGCAGTTCTTGTTCTCACAGAGTACAAAGCAGTTCATGTTTTCACAGAGTACAAAGAAAACTAGCACGCACTAATTGAAGGGATTTGTTCGTGTAGCCACATCCTTCAACCTCTCTTCGCATAAGGGAAACCATTACACGCTAACCAAAGGATCTTGTTCATTCAACACACGAAATCCCCACTAACAGAATTAGCAAAGGAGTATGGAGTTGTCATTTATCAAAATATAATTGTATTTTTGTTGTAATGTATTATTTGCAGGCCAAGCCTAATAACTTAGGCCCGTGATCTAACTGTAACCCTAAACTCCTCACTATAAATAAGAGGAGATGGGATAAAAACAAGGGAGGCAATTCATAATGCCAAAACTTCATTCTTGTAAAAATAGTCATTATGTAATGTAAAAGCGATGGAGGACTATAGAACAACCGGTGACACAAGTTTGCTGGAAACTATGGTTCTTCAAGCTTAAATATTAATAAAAGTGACTAAGTGGACATATGTCATCTTTTTGGGGCCGAACCACTATAAAATATGGTGTTATTTATTTTATTACATCTCTATTATTCAATCCATGCTCTTATGTTCTCAAGTTGACGAAAAATGGTGTCAATAGTTTGGTGCTTTCATTGAGAGAGCATATTCAAGATAAAGAGGTTCAATCTAACGAAGTCTGTGAATAAAGACTTTGATGAAATCATCACCAGAAGACTCCCAACTTCGTCCAGGGCCAGATCATTCCACCTGTTCATTTTTATCTAGGACATCTGCAGAGCAATTGCAAGTTGTAAGCAAACACCATATTCGTCAAGACAAATCACAGATCTATGTGAAAAATAATTTCACTTAATTGCGTCTAAATTGGGGCATAAGGCTTGAATTAAAAAATCCAGTGATTCTGAATTACAAGGAAAGATCCACTTATGGCGGTGGCTTGTTCAAGTTGTTAACAGTGATAAAACCATTGCTTGAAACCTTATTTGCATTTATGCATTTATGGAATCAATGGATATCACAACGATGCTTGTAAACCTAGGAAAGATCTCTTGTTCATTCACTTGTGTACAACACATGAGAACAGAAAGTGCAACTTGATCACCTATGAGTATGCAATCTATTCACCTATGAGTATAAACTATAAATTCTCAAAAAACAGCTATGCGCTCGTGCATACACTCCAAAGGCGAACAAGGAGTAGGCAACCCCATCTATCCTAAAAAGGAATCATGTTCACCCATAATGGCCTATACTAGGCGAACAGGAAGTTAAGAGAGCCCTTTTCTCGTGCCTAAGAGAGCCCTGATCTCGCACCTAAGAGAATCATGTTCTCGCGCCTAAGAAAGCCCTGTTCTTGCGCCTAAGAGAGCCCTAGTCTCACGCCTAAGAGAATCTTGTTCTTGCGCCTAAGAGAGCCCTGTTCTCGCGCCTAAGAAAATCTTGTTCTTCCGCCTAAGAGAGCTCTGTTCTCACGCCTAAGAGAATCTTGTTCTCACACCTAAGTGAGCCATGTTCTCACGCCTAAGAGAATCTTGTTATCTCGCCTAAGAGAGCACTATTCTCGCGCCTAAGAGAATCTTTTTCTTGCGCCTAAGAGAATCTTGTTGTAACGCCCTGGTTACTCCAAGACTGTTACTGTGGACTTTAAATAGTGCTTAACTCACTAAACGAGTCATTAGGTTATAAACGTGCTTCTAGGTGTTATTAATAGGCCAGGGTGAAAATCTCGGTAAAAAAGAATGGATATTTTTTATTTAAAACGCTAAACTATACATGGGCCCATAAAAGTGTTTACAAAGTTATTTATAATCTAAAATGATCATTACAGTATAAAAGTTACAACCTGAAAACCTAAGCGGTAAAAATAGGGTTAAACCCTAGTTCCCCTGAGAAACACCTTGGCCGTGGTGGTCAAGCGATCGCATATGTATACATCGCCACCTAAGATCTCCACTCAAGGCTGGATGAGCATTTCTTTCCCTTACCTGCACCACATAGCACCCGTGAGCCAAGGCTCAACAAGAAAACTTATTACTGCATGTATACATTATAAATAATTGATTTGTAGTAACTGAGGTTACCTTTCTCTTAGACCTCTTAATTTATGTGATTATAGGTTGTCTCTATTTTATAGAATAGATTTAACTTGAGTTGTGGTGATAGAATAGGGTTTAGTTTTTTTAAATATTTAGTGGTTATAATTATTATAGCATAGTATAGATTTATGGCATTAGTAGCCTTGTTTGTGGGAAAATGGATGAATGTGTAAGAATAAATTAATTATGGTATTATTAAGAATTGTTATGGATCGAGTCTACATAAAGCCCTAAAGCCCAATAAGATTTTGGGCTTAGTAAATTCAAAATCAGGCTAGAGAATTAGAGTTTGTTATTTTATGGTTAGTTAGGATATTTGTGGATTAGGTTGTTATTTAGATAATTAAATAAAATTTTCGTAACTTTAGGGTACTCTAACTTCGAATCTGTTTTTGACCCATTTATATTATGATTTTCGAAAAATAGCATTTCTAAAAAGTTGTAGATAATTGAATTAGCTTCCTAACAATATAAAGATTATTTAAATTGGACTCCTACAGATTCAGTTATATTGGTTTTACTATAGATGAGTCCAGAGTTATGAGATTTAGGTAGTTAGAGGTTGATATATCTTTCCTAGGTAGTTTGATGTTAGATTATTCCTCAATTATTTAATAAAAATATTAATATAATAATTTAGAAATATTTTCTATAGAAGTTAGGATAACAATTTATTTAAATTTAAATTTGGATTATAGTTAGAATGAAATTAAGATTTTTGAGAGCCTATAAATAGAGCTTATTCCTTCTCATTTTTTTCATTCATTCTTGCTCTTCTTGAGACCCTCTCACACACTCTCTCTCTCTCTCTCCATATTGTTGTCGTACACCATCATCAAAACACAAACCCTAAGTCCATAATCATCATCACCATCATCTATTCATATCTTTGAAACCCTAGTACCCAAAGAGGCCACACGACCAAGGTTATCTTTCTTATTGTCAAAACCCTACAAGCAAGCATTTAAGGATCTAGAGTTTTTCTTCAAGATCAAGGTTGAGGTATAGTTAAGTTTTTATTGTATTTGAGTTTTAGATCTATTAGTTTATGCTTTAATAATGGTATTATGTTTATGAAATAGGGTTTTAAGCGGGATTAGCATATAATGGACTCAAGTATAGTTTCTGTGCACCGCACTCAAGGTAAGGAAAATTAGGTAGTTTAGTTTATGACCTAGTTTGTGATATGTATGACCCTAACATTTCAGGTACAAAAAAAGAAGATAAGTGTGGCTGGACCTAAGGTGTTCAGAAATGTATGATGAGCCTAAGTGATGTCTAACAGGCTCGATTGCCAAAATTGTATGACAGACTTATGTCTGGGGCTTAATTGCCACCTCTGTATAAGCACTTATCTTTTTCTTATACATGTTTTGTTATTATAACCTATGACTATGACCTATGACCTAGGATGTATTTTGATCTTGTATGATCAGTATAAATTAGCATTGTTATGAACTCTTGTATTAACCGATGGCATGATTATTATGACTATGTGATTATATAATTTGTTATTTATGATGTGTTTATGACTAATGTTATGATTACAGGTGATTTTTTAGTATGACGGTGATATAGGATAGATTATGACCTTGGTTTCTGTTATGAATATAGTATTGCATGTGAAATTATTTGTTGTGAGTTTATGATTGATTTCTGTATGAATTTCTGTGTATTTTCCTTACTGGGCTTAGAAGCTCATTCCTTTCTTTTATTTTTGTAGAATAAGTTAACCTTAGATGACTGGTGGCGAGCGGATTCCCAATAGCAAGACTGGTGTGAATATGTGGGGGCCGTATAGCCGCGTGTTATTTTCTTGGGAAATTATGAACTTTATGATTTAATGTTGCCTAATTTTAATTTTATTTTATTGTAAAGACTATTATTTATTTTTCCTAAACCTGGGTTATATTTATTTTAAATTATCAATAAAGAAGGCAACATTTTTTTATGATTTATTATGTTAATTTTCAACATCTTTATTTTCTACAATTATAATCAATATTTAGGTTGTTACATGATTTTTGGAGCTTGTAGCCCTAATCAGATGATGACTAATAAGTCATTCTGGGGTAGATGACTAATAAGTCTCTCTGGGTAGATGACTAATAAGTCACTCTGGGTAGATGACTAATAAGTCACTCTCTGAATAGATGACTAATAAGTCATTCTCAGGGGTCTCGCACCCCCAGCCATGTGACATTCAGTCATCTGAGCCTTTTGGCCCTGACTCTAAGTAACTAGCCTTTAGACTAGACCAGCGCTTTAGTTTTCTTTGACCAATAGGTCGATCAAGCATTTAATGATCATGTTGAATAGATCTAATCATTTCAGCATGCGTTAAACATGCTAATCCCGCTCTTGACTCATAAGCCAATACCATATGACTAGTGCTCGGTACTACTGCTGATCTTAACTAATAAGTCACAGCTTCACGATCAATACTAAACACCAATGTTGTTCCCTGACTAATAAGTCAGTGCCATTCACAAGTAAGCAAAGCTGATATGCATTTACAATGCAATAAATGTCCATATATAGAGCACTCAACATGCCTCATCAATAACCATGCATGTCACATACTGGGTGCAATTTTCTTAACTGAGGCTCGAGCGTAAAATAATTTAAGAATGACCCTTGAGTGGGAACCTAACCTCAGGCCCTTAGCAGTAACCTAATCATAACCAAATACAATAATCTCATAAGATTCAATCCTTAAAAACAAACTCCGGGACCACACCCGTGCTCTCGGAACTTCCAATCCACCCAACGGGGTGGTGGAACAATCCCCCAAGCCCCCAAAGTCCTCCCAAGCCCTAAAAATGGGTCTTGTTGAAATAGACATAGCGTTGAGGCGCCCATGGGTAGCGCTGGGGCACTGCCCCAAGTCAGAGAGCACCCATGCTCTCCCTTGCCTAGCGCTGGGGTGCTAATTCGACAGACCAGAATTTTCTGGTTTTCTCCCCTGCGTTTTCTCCTAAATTCCCAACTTCAAAATCAACCTAAACACCATCCAAACTTATAATTTAACCCCAAAAATTCATCTATACCTCAACCCCATCAAAACCCAAGTTCAAATACAATCAAAACACCCTTAAAACTCAAAATCACTACTTGAGTTTTGAAACTCAAGAACAGCCCAAGAACACCACCAGAAAACTCAGAAAACCATGAATCAAAGTGGGGTTAAAGATTACCTCAGTGATTGATAACTTCCTCCTATTGAATTCCTAGCTTGAACCTTCAATTCCCTAGTTTGAATCCTCAAGTTTCCTTCAAAAATCTCAACCCAAGAAAGAGAAAGAGATGATCGAGAGATAGAGAGAGAGAACTCTGTTTTTTGGCTGCCTACTTCCTTCTACAACTTACATGCCTTAAGTCTATCCCATGGTCAAAAGACCAAAATGCCCCTAGGGCCAATTAAAACCTCTCAAGGCTAGCAAATGTAAAACTGACATTTCTTATTTAACCCATTAATCATAATTAACGTCCTCCAATTCCCGCTACTCCCAATTTTCTCAATTAATTACCAAATACTTTCCCCCATTACCCAATCCTGGTAATGTACTAAATTATCAAATTACCCCTACGATCGTCCCGAGCCCGGTATTTGACCCCGTTATGACCAAACTGCTAACTTTCTTCCTAGGATCATCTCATGCCGAATAATCCAAATATATCCACATAATAATGTGGTCTCATCCATATATCACAAACATGCACATAAATATACAAATATGCCCTTAACGGGCCAAAATTACAAAAATGCCCTTCTAATAAGAAGTGGGACCACATGCATGCAATTATCATCATATAATAATATAACTCACATAACACATGCATATAATCACATAATTGCATATTAAATCAAGTATGGCCCTCCTGGCCCCCTAATCCAAGCATTAAGCCACATTAGGGAATTTGGGACATTACACAAGTTCTCACACCTATGTACAAGAATCTTGTTCTCCCTATATCACAGGAAATTCCGAGATAGCGTATACAAGCTATCAAGGACATCAAGTCGCAAGCTTCATGACATTCAAGCTCTCATGGAAAAGAGGGTCTATATGTTCGTTTATAAGCCTTTAAAACTATTAGGAGTGAACGGAGCTTAAAAAACAAAGGGATATTATGGAAATAACATTTGAGCCACAGACAGAATTTATCTTCGAGCTGACCTATATGTACCCTTCGAGCCAACTCATATAAGTCGCCCGAGCTGATCACCCCTTGGCACAAGTTATCCGAGCGGGATCCGGTACTCATACCCGAGTCGGTCATCACTCCACAAAAGTCATTCGTGCCATAAACGGAGTTCATCTCCAAACTAAATCACAGTTTACAACCGAGTTGGGGAAAAAGTTCATCTTCGAGATAGTAATCACCCAAGCTGAAACTACAACATAAATTTATGTTCTCAACCATACTTGTTTTCAAAACAATGATCAGACAAGCAATTTCGTGGTTTTTGAGATGACATCAATGCCTATTCAAGATGACTTGGATTTTGAGGTCCTATCCGCTCATTAAAAGCTTATGCTACGCGATGACTTGGATTAAGCTCGAGACCATTTCAAGGTGGCCACAAAACTTTGTTCGCACACATAAGGGACAACTTGACTTAACCCTTCAATGAAGCATGTTCGCCTCCTTCATAACCCTTTAATGAAACTTGTTTGCCCATTCATTCTTACAAGGGGTGAACAAAAATAAGGGAGCACATCTCAGAAGATTATGCTTGAACCATTTCGAGGTCACCTTTGGATGGTTGGACTGAAATCTTATGCACATAACTCAAAAGATTATGCTCGAACCATTCAAGGTCAAAAAAGAGTTGGAGACATCTCAAACTTTTGCCTGTTCGTTTGACCTTTGAATGAAACATGTTCGAACATACATCCACTCATGGGGCGAACATGATATATTGAAGGCATTCCAAGGAAAAGCATATAATCTTTGCTGATGAGATTTCGAGCTTATCGATATGCATCATCAAGATAACTTCCGAGCAACTTGAACAAGTTGTCTTTGAAATAACTTGTACATGATGCTAACACATGGAACAAACAGAGTCCAAAGAGATCAAAAGAGCCTGTTAGCACGAGCTTGACTATGTAACGAGTCTGGATTAACCAACACAAATAAAGCGATACAAGGATAAAGTTGGAATTCTAAGTCAACAAGGAACCAACTAATAGTCCAACTCTATTTGTTTACCTTTACAAACAGGTACTAACTATGACAGTCAGAATCTCGTGATCCGTAAGGGGAAAGACCGGGTAAAGCTGTGCAATCCCACACCGCCTGGGGAAGGTCAAGTGTGATGATTCTAAGACTGTGTAGGTATGGGACTACACAGTTGAAGAGGGCTTAAATGAATTGATGGGTACTACCTATATCAACAAGATGCATCTTCTTTTCGGTAGCCCATCACTTGAGAACTCCAAAGTTAAGCATGCTTGACCTGGAGCAATCTGATGATGGGTGACCTTCTGGGATGTTTTCCCAAGAAGCATGTGAGTGAGGACAAAACATGCTGGAAAGACTCGTGTTGGTTTGTAGGGTCAGTCGTCATTCCAGGAAGCATCCATAGTGACGTGGAGCGTTACACTAACAGACTAATCGAGTAAGGGAAATAAGGAATATGTTCGCCCGAAATTACTTCCAAGATACGAACAAGGATCGAAAATGGCAAAGCATGCTTTAAAAACTCTATTGGCGTTATCTCTACATCATTCCATCTCCAATCCAACACTATTCTCCAACTCAGGGTTTACCGAGCTGATTTCCTATTAAGGAGACAAGAGACAAGTCGGCTCAAAGATGTTAGGAGAATAAATGGAGATCCTCCCAGAGATCAACTCATGAGCCGAATCCTGAAGACATGCCTTAAGGGGGTGTTCTGGTCGCCTACCCAGTGTAACCAAACTTGTTAGGGCATGAACAAAGATCCCTTCTCAGATGGATCATTGTTAAATATTGCTCTATAAAGTGATCATGATCAGGAAACAAGATAACCTCGAATTCTGATTATACTCATGAAAGAGGAAAACTTCGAATTCTGATCGTTAATTGAATCCTGATTATAATCATGAAAGAGGATAAATTTAAATTCCGCACTATAAAACCAGCCCAAACTGTAAAACTCCATAATCTAGTACTTTGTAAAACATTCGCATACTCATTAATTAATAGGAGAAAAGCCACTTATTATAAAATCCCAGTGGGGCCTTGCTAAAATATGCAAGTTGGGTCCAATAGTTTAAAAAGAAAAATAGTAGTTTTCATGCAATGTTCTTAAAAATAACCAAAGTTCAAGTCCCACTAATAAGTTCTGAATGTCAAAATAAACATAACATTATTTTTAGAAAAATTGCGTTTAAAACTGATCGTTTCTCGTCCACAAGATACCCCCACGCCATACATAGCCTGACGATAAAACTCCCCACATCACCAAGCATGTCAAAGAGAAAACCTATTTGCGACCTGGAAGGGAAAGTAAGGGGGTAAGCTAAAAGCCCAGTCAGGAAGTACAAATAACACACAAGCAAATCACAACAAAACATATTCACATCCATACATCGTCATACATCATAGCATCATTATCGTAAACATAAACATAAACATAATCATCACAACATTGGCATCATATACAAGGTACCCATTATCATAACATCATATATTTGTGAAGATGGCCCGCTAATTTGTCCATGTCACCTATTGAGGTAAACAGGATCTCTGGTCCTTGAATAACCTTTGCGCGTCCACCCTCTGAGTTACGTCTTCATATCCTTAGTAACTCGGGTTACGTCTTCCCATCCTTAGCAACCCCTTTATTATTGAGTCGCGTTCATCACGCTAACAACCATTCATAACATACAGCATTCAAATGACGTACAATCCAGTCATATCAGCACAATATAGCATTTCATAATTCATATCGCAAAATTATCATTAATCATAACATTCTTATTCATACAAGCCAACCTTACCATTCACAGCATAAACAACCAAAATTTCTATCTAACTTCCTTACCTCAGGTCCAAGCAAAGCACAACTGAAAAACTTCACAACGAGCATATACGATAACCAAACAACATCCTTTAGCATCACTTAAGACTCTAATGTGCCCTCTTATCTATCCCATGTGTGCATGGCACACATGGTGAAAACTATTCATCATTCTCAAAATAGACAATTACACATAAAATCACCAAAAGAATAATGCAACTTATACCTATGTTACATGCATGGTTTTTAAATAAAAAGCACATGGTTGAATATTAGACATGTTTTTTAACGTAAAAGTGCATTTGCATGCGACATGCATACATGGGAACGTTGTTAAAACGCGACATTAAATACTGTTGACCCTCAAATTGGTCAATGACACGGAGTCAAAAAACATTAAAAAATGAGATGAAAACAAGAAGAAAATTAAATGGAAAGCAAACGACACAAACGATTTATAGTGGTTCGACCCCAATTGGATGGTACTGACCTATGTCCACTTAGTGTTCTTATTGATATTGAATCCCAATACTGTGATCAATGAACTAGGGTTCACAAGTTTCACAAGCCTTAGGAAGATTACAATTTCGGCGAATAATCACACTATATTTTTCTCTCAGAGTTCCAAGATCAAAGGTTCAAAAGTCCCTTCCTTGAGCCCTTTCATTCTTATTTATAAGCTCAAGAATGTTACATGGGCCGATGGGCCTTAATTACAATTAAGATTTGTGTATCAAGGTAAAATATAATAAATGCAAATATTACAATATTGTATATCCAAAAGGAAGTAAATGAAAATATGCGACCAGACTGGTCGCACCTAAGTGTGAGGCTTGATAAATCAATAACTCTCTGGTCGCTGGTGGAACAGGATTCTTTCACTTGAAACCGCCATGTGCCAGCCACGTGTAAGTCAATCCTGCCACGTCATCAGGAACCATTTTTTGGGTAAACATTTGCCCCCCAAGTTTATTTTACTGCGACCAGCATAAAGTAAACTTAGGCGACCGTCCTTTCGTATGCCCTATCAAATCTGTCAGAGCCACCCATGCCTTCTTAAAAAAGGCAACCAATCATATCTTTGTGGTTTCCCAAAAGTGATCTGACGACTATTACACTTACCCATGCCTTAGAAAGTTACCCTTTATGATTACCTAGGTAACTGCTCCTCGATCAATATAAATAACCCCTTAGAATCATCTTTCACCTTTTACTTTTCACTTTCTCCTCAAGAACACTGAAGAACAAGGTGTAGAAAACTCAGAAACCCAAACGACCTTGACGATCCACGAAGTTCCTGCCCAGCCAAACCGACTTAGCGTCTCAGAAACTTGCTCCAATCTTTACCTAAGTAAGTTTATCAACCTTTTCAGTCATTGAAATGCCATACAATATCTATTTTATATCTGTTTCATACTCTGAGTTCTTGAATGTTCTTGAAAGAAACTGCTTTGGGGTAAATGGGCATATAGATATTAGCATGATAGGATAAGGAAAAAACACTATACGAGGCTTAGGAATTGGCTTGAGGGTTAGGATTATTAATTTAGGGCGTTAAATCGAAGTAAAAATTCAATTTTCAAGCATGTAGGAAAAAATGGGTTTTTCCCGACTTTTAGAGTCGAAAAGTTTTTCCCGAAAAACTTTTCACTTCTGCTTTTTAATCAGTTTTCCAAACTGTTCGCATAGAATTTAGTGTTTTTGTCAGAATGTTGCTGGTCGTATAAAAGCTTAGCTTTTATACACGAGCAACGTTATTCCAAATTTTCCATGTTCTTGGTACTTTGGCCGTAAATTCTCATCTCCCTTTCTCTGTTCGCAGATTTTCATGCACGACCTGTGGGGAGGTGAGAAGCCGATTGATGACGACTTGCTCGCGTAGTTACTCAAAGATCAGGAACAGCCTTCGCTGCTAATCCCAGAAATTCCTTTTTCTTACAACCCTTCAGATAAACCTTCGACCAGTCCAAGAAACATGGGACGATTAAAATCCACTGCTCAAAAGAAAAGGAAAACAACCTCTCCTCCTGCCAAACAACCTGCTCCTTAGGCTGAGAATCCCTTGACCAGCCCACATCCTGAAAACACCCCTCAGCCAGGAATCCAAATGAAAGCCCGGCCTCAGGACATCCTTCGACCAGAGGTCAAATGGTACGTGGTACCTCCTAGAAATATTATAGCTAGGATGGTTGGGAATTATCTCAAAAAGTACAGACTTTCAGGGATTACCCTAATCAAACCTTCCATCGACCAGCGGGCAAACCTGTCAGGGTGTGCCTGGTTGAGATACCACATTGAGGCAGGGGCAACCTTGCCTCTTCATCCATTCTTCCAGGGGGTGGCCAACTATTTTTAGGTCGCCCCCTTCCAAATCACCCCTAATGGATATAGAGTGCTCTCTGCTCTCTATATCCTGTACAGCCACAAGAAATGGCATGTGCCTACGCCACATGAGATCAATTACTTATTTGATCTCAAGTCCAACCCCAATCACAACAACATGGGGATCTTCCATTTTTACCACCAGGAATCTGCTCGCACCTTCCTGAGTAAGACCACCTACAATTCCAACGTGGGAAAGTACTTCCAGGAGTACTTTTTAACAACAGACTTGGTCACCAACAATCTAGCCTTCATTGAAGGAGCTAATTTCTTTATTCTCTGGTTGTTTAATTTCCTTTAGCTTTTTCGCACATTCCTTAGAATTTTAGTATTCTTCAGGTCCATGGCACCAACCAGCTCCTACTCCAGAGATGGAGATACGAGCAGCATCCCAGGCCAGCATGACCGACATAGAAAAGAACGTTAAAGAGCTGGTTACAGAGAATAATCTAAGGCTGGTTGGCCTTTTGGCCCCTCACCAGGATGTGAGGGAAACAACTACGGGGAGTGCTACAGGTGGAGAAGTTCCTAAGCAGCACCACGATGTGTCATAACCTCCAAGGAGGAGGGCAATGGGGGTGACTATCAGGGAACCCTCCAGAACCCCGCGAGCAGCTGCTGCCCCTGCTCCTTTAGAAAAAGGCAAACATAAGGTTTATGAACATCGCGAACCTATTCTTGAATCATCAGATGAGAACAGTACTGACCTCTCGCTTTTAGATAATCTGCCTATTCCCTGTCATTTATTTGACGGGGACGGCAACTTTAAATACACTCCTAATTTAAATTCAGACTTCTTCAAGCCAAAGAGTGAGTGTAGCAGTAGTACAGTAAATAGTGTAGTGACCAATAGTTGTAGCTCGGGTATTTTACTTATGATTTCCTTGAACTTATTTTCTTGATTTAGTAGAAACCTCCATCCACATTATCTGACTGTTCGCTTCTATTTTGCGGCCATGTCATCTAAAGATCTGTTCGAGATATACAGTGAAGTTGTACCTGCTGCTCCTTCGAGCAAGAAGAAAGGGAGTAGGTCACATCGAGGGGAGTGCAGTAAGAACCCCTCGACGAAAAAAGCTCAGACCGAGGATCCTCCAGCACCAGTTCCTTTTTAGGAAACCACACCTCCTCCGACCCCCCTCGACCAGACGTCTCCCCCAACTCCTGTCGATCAGACTCCTCTTGCAGCACCTGTCGACCAGGCACCTCCTAATCAAACAGGAGACGCCCTGACGAGTATCATGCTTAGCTCGGCCAAGGACAGGATGACCAAAATATCGAGGCATCGACGCAGCCGAGAGGCCATCATTGGCTCCGACTCCATGGAGGTCGACCAGATAATTAACCGTGCGCTAAATGAAATAGCCATTGTAAGTTGCCATTTCTTGCTGAGGTTCATTTGTTTATCTTGTCATTTTCCACCAACAATTTAACTTTTTCTCTGATCGCAGGGAATGCTGACTATGACCGCCAGCTGGCGTTGCTCGGGAACCCAAACTGCTCAGTATGAGAAGAAGCTTGGCGAGCAACTTAAGGCATCCGAGGAAAGACACACTGAGCAGCTCAAGGCTGCTGAGGGAAAATATAAGGAGCACCTTAAGGCAGGTAAGGTGAAATACTCCAAGCAGCTTGAGGTAGCTGAGAAGAAAAATGTTGTCTTACTCGAGGAAAAAACCACGCTGGCCGAAGAGTTGAAACAGCATCAAGCAACCTTGGCCAAGGTCATAGAGACGAAAATTAACTTCCAGGAAGCCTCTAATATCCAAGATGACCGGGTCATTAGTAGAAAGGAGACTAAGGGGCTGGAGGAGTGCATAAAAGAGCTCGAGGAGACCAATGCCAGCAATTTGGAGAGATATAAGGATGCCACCTTCAACTGCTTTTATGCGTTCTCGAAGCATAACCGGGAAGCTGACTTCAACTATCTCTCCGAACGCCTGAGGCAATCTCAAATAAACAAGTCCTTGTTCGCTTTCAAGAATAGGAGAGAGTGAAAGTTCTAGTCTCCCCTGAAATCTCCTTGGCTACAGGCATTGATGGCGTGGAAGAGGAAATTAGGGCCTCTGTCGACCAGCAAACTCCTCAGGACCCTCACGCCGCTTCATAATCTTACTTGTTTTTCTTTAATTTTAACTTGTAGTTTAATACACATGAACTATGGTTTGTGATGTCAAAACAATTTATATTTTTATTGTTGCACGGGCAGCTATTCCTTTTAACAGCCAATTACATTTGAGCAGTAACTGCTCGCGGTGTAAAGGATTTCTCTTTTGATATTATAATATTTTCATTTTATTATAACATCTATTCGCATGACCGAACTTAGCATAGCAATTTGTTTTGATTTAACAATTAAATTTTTTTTTGAAAAATACTCTAAGTACTGTAGTATACTTTCACTTATTTTGCTCGTGTGTTTTACATACCTGTTGATATGCTTTGCTTACTAGATACCTTATATGCCCCCCAAGTGATTGAGGAGCTTTAGGTCCTCGGTCACTTGCCTTGACCAAGACCTGTTCGAACATTTCTGCTCGTAATAGAGATTTAAAATGATAATCCAGCAAAACAACACACGTAATGATCAAATACTTGTAATAAATACAATGATTGGCAAGATTAACTGGCTGCACACAGTGCCTTTTATTTCTCGTAATAGATGGACAATCGTGTCTGCATGAGTGATCAAAAATATGATCTTACACTTATAAGCGATCAGTCAAAAGATTGACTAACCCTTGTTCATAAACTTGTAAAAAGTAAAATTAATACAAGCCAATTCTTCAAAAAGAATTGTTTATTGATAGTACTTGCGCAGGTGTTCTCCATTCCAATAGCGGGGAATGAGATCTCCATTTAAGCGGGCAAGTTTATAAGTGCCTGGATGGAGGACTTCTTTGATTTGGTATGGTCCTTCCCAGTTAGGTCCGAGTACTCCAGCAGCTTGATTGTGGGTATTAAGGAAAAATCTTCTAAGTACCAGATCTCCCACGTTAAATTTTCTTTCACATTCTTTAGAGTTGAAATACTAGGCGACTTTTTGCTGGTAAGCTGCTACTCGGAGTTAGGCTTGCTCGCACCTTTCATCGACCAAATCCAAAGATTCCATCAATAATTGGCTATCAGTGTCTTGATCGTATGCCATCCGTCGATGTGATGTCGGATCTAATTCAATAGGCAACATAGCCTCATATCCATAAACCAAGAAAAATGGAGTATGACCTGTTGCTGTTCGATGCGACGTTGTATACGACCAGAGGACTTCAGGCAACTGTTCTGGCCATGCACTTTTTTCTTCTTCAAGCCTTTTCTTCAGAGTATTTTTTAGTGTTTTATTGACACCCTCGACTTGTGATTGACTAGTCCCTGATAAGTTGCACCAATGTTTTTCAAACTAAAGGGCATTACTTTGTAACAATAAAGCCCTGTATCGGTCCGAAAGCTAGTGTGATCCTCATTAGTTGGGTGCATACTGATTTGATTGTACCCAGAGTATGCATCCATAAATGATAGGATCTCGTGCCCTGAAGTGGCATCGACCAGCTGGTCAATCCTTGGGAGTGGGAAGCAATCTTTCGAGCAGGCTTTATTAAGGTCTGTGAAGTCCACGCATGTTCTCCACTTGCCATTCGGCTTGGATACTAGTATGGGATTAAAGACCCTTAATGGATAAAATGCTACCCTGATGAATTTGTTCTCCTTTAGCTTCTCGAATTCTTCCTTTAAAGCTTTCAATCTATCTTTGTCGAGTAGCCTTCTTTTCTGTTGCACTGGTGGAAAGCTTTATCTATGTTCAGAACATGGTTGATAAGTGTTGGGTCAATTCCAACCATGTCTTTATGCAACCAGGCGAAGACTTCCTGGTGTTTCTTTAGAAATTCCACCAGCTTTTGTTTTACTATTGTCTCTAAGTTTTTACCGACTTTCACAACTCTGGTCGCATCTACTTCATCGAGTTTGACCTCTTCGAGGTCCTTGATTGGTCCTACTTCTTCATCAAAATCCCCAAAGCGAGGATCCAAATCCCTATCCTCGCTTTGGGCAACACCCTATTTGGTGACGCACTCACCTGATTGGGCTTGTATTTCATTGGCCGACTACAACTCTTTTCCGGTGTCTTCCCTTAATCCACCTCTCTTTGCCTTAGATATCGAGGAATTATAGCATTCCTTTGCTTCTCGTTGGTTTCCCAATACGCATCCTACTCCTGCGTCGGTTGGGAATTTCATGGCAAGGTGCCAAACCGAGGTTCAGCTCGCAGGTCGACCAGAATAGGTCTTCCAATTACAGCATTGTACGCGGAAGTAAAATCAACTACTATAAAAGTAGTGAGTAATGTCCTATTCACGGGCGCAGTTCCTGCTGCAACCAGAAGCCTAATCGACCCTGTTGGCATGAGCCCTTTGCCAGAAAAACCATAAATGGTTTGGTTGCACGGCTCCAGGTCCTTCATAGACAACTACATCCTCTCCCGTGAAGATTTGTACAAGATGTTGATTGAGCTCCCTGTGTCGACTAACACCCTTATGACCATCATGTTGGCCATCTGAACGTCCACGACCAGAGGGTCCGAGTGAGGAAATCGGACATGGTGAGCATCAAGCTCAGAGAAAGTTATTAGCTCCTCCTCTGTTCGAGCTTTTTTGGGTGTTCGCTCCTCCACACTCAGCATCTCGATGTCCTGGTCGTAGCGTATGGTCCGAACGTATCACTCCCTTGCCTTTCCACTATCTCCTGTAAGGTGTGGGCCGCCACAAATGGTTAGCGGCGTACCTGCTACAGGAGCTGATTGTAAAGGTGGCGAGCGTTGGTGTGCTAGCGCCTGCTCGTTGCCTCCTTGAGCCTCTCACTGAGAACCTCCCATGGCTCGTACGTATCTCCTCAGGTGTCCTTTTTTGATAAGGAACTCAATCTCGTCCTTCAGCTAGTTACACTCATTAGTGTCATGACCATAGTCGTTGTGAAAACGACAAAAAAATTTCGTATCTCTCTAGAAGATATCCTTCCTTATAGGTGTTGGTCGCTTGTAAGGGACATTGGAGCTAGTTGCCTGGTAGACCTCCGCCTTGCTCTCGACAAGGGTCGTGTAGTTGGTGAACCTTGGCTCATACCTATTGCTTTTAGGGCGCTTATTTTTGAACGTTGATGGCTCATTGTTTTCCCTTTTTCCACCATTTTTACCGTTCTTGTTGCCATTGCCATTGGGTTTATCCGACCCGTTGGTGGCTTTAGCGGGATCTTCCTTTAGTCCCTTGTCTTTTTCAGTCAATTTTCCCTCATTGGAAAGCGCTTCCTCGAGCTTAATGTATCGGTCTGCTCGATCAAGAAACTCCTGGGTACTCTTCACCCCATTCTTTCTTAAGCTGTTCCAGATAGGAGAATGGCGCTTTACTCTAGCAGTAAGGGCCATCATTTTCCCTTCATCTCCAATAGTTTTAGCCCCAGCAACTGCTCGCATGAAGCGTTGGACATATTCCTTTAAGGATTCTCCCTTATTCTGACATATCTCGACCAGCTGGTTAGCCTCAATCGGGTGAACACGACCAGCATAGAATTGCCCGTAGAATTCCTTCACGAACATTTCCCATGATACTATGCCAGCAGAAGGGAATTTAAAGAACCATTCCTGAGCAGTGTCAGAAAGGATGTCCGGAAAGATCCTGCAGCGAGCATCGTCCGACACCTTCTAGATGTCCATCTGTATCTCAAACTTGTTCACATGAAATACTGGGTCCCCGTACCCATCAAAGTTTGGCAATACTGGATTTTTGAATTTGCTGGGGGTTTCCACCACAGCTATTCTCTGTATGAACGAAGTACCTCTTCTCCGATCGTACTCGATGTGGGATGTTCGGCTTCCCACCAGCTGCTGAATAGCCTGGTTAGTGCATCAATTTGGGCTTGTACGGCGTCTGAGATCGCTAGGGCGACTGGTGCCGGAATAACGTACTCATCGTGCCTTTCACGCCTGTCGTTGAGCATGTCCCTTAGGTCATCATCTTTGCGCCTTTGCTCGCTAGCACCCAAATGATCAAAGATGTTATGCTGCCTTGGCTACCCCCCATCGTTCTGGCTCGCAGGCCTATTTTCTCTTGTTGGGGTTTCCTGTCTCCACCTCTTTCTTCATGCCCTCAACCAGCATTCCTCCTGCCGGAGTCAGCTTCATTATAATCATGGCCATCCCTAAATTGTGACCGACTATGGCGTGACCGGCTGGTCACGCTGTTCCCCCCTCTAGTTAACACCTCCCGAGCATCAAGGGGAGGCCTGCATTGGTCGGTGGGTCCCCGGGCATTATTATGCCGTGGGGGTCCCCTGAACGCAGAGCTTGACTCGGTGTGCCTTCTATTAGCAGAAGGACGTTGCCCCCACTTAGCAGATTTGGCCCATCAACCACTGGGCGTCTAGGGCTTCGGGGAGGCTGCCCGGCTCTATTCTGCCCTTGACACTGGGGATTGTCTCGATCAACATGAGAAGGTGGCTGTTGCTCAGGATCCTATATTGGGATATCCTATTGAGCAGTAGGTGGTTGCTCTGGCCTTTAAGGGCTTGCCAGCAAAAGTGGAGGATTCGGGTTTGGGGCCCGTTGTGGTGGTGCGTTTGGTGGCTGATCTAGTTGAGAAGCCGGTACAGCTTGCTCCCGGGCCAACTGAATGGCTGCTTCTAAGGCGACAGTGGCATCTCTCTACCGGTAGTCCATGTCTGCCTACTGCTCGTTCAGTTCTTGGCGTCAGCGCTTGATTTCTCTCTGTTGCAATGCCAACGTCTTAGCCGCATTCTCTTGATTGGCCCTCAGATTAGCCAATTCCTCTTGCAACACACTCAGTGTTGTCCTCAGGGTTTCAGAATCCATTTCTTCATCTTCAAAGTCCAATTGTGGCTCATCTTTAGCCACATTTGGTGGAGGAGGCTGGGTGGATGCAGTGCCAGTAGTATGCCCCGTCTTCTTGGATGTCTTCGCCATTTGATCTTCTTGAAGTGATTTATTAATCTCTCAATGAAAGCACCAAAATGTTGACCCTCAAATTGGTCAACGACATGGAGTTAGATAAACAACAGAAAATGAGATGAAACAAGAAGAAAATTAAATGGAAAGCAAACGACACAAACGATTTATAGTGGTTTTTCCCCAATTGGATGGCAATGACCTACGTCCACTTAGTATTCTTATTGATATTGAATCCCAATACTATGATCAATGAACTAGGGTTCACGAGTTTCACAAGCCTTGGGAAGATTACAATTTTGACGAATAATCACACTATATTTTTCTCTCAGAGTTCCAAGATCAAAGGTTCAAAAGTCCCTTCCTTGAGCCCTTTCCTTCTTATTTATAAGCTCAAGAAGGTTACATGGGCCGATGGACCTTAATCACAATTAAGATTTGCGTATCAATGTAAAATATAATAAATGCAAATATTACAATATTGTATATCCAAAAAGAAGTAAATGAAAGTATGCGACCAGACTGGTCGCACCTAAGTGTGAGGCTTGATAAATCAATAACTCTCTGGTCACTGGTCGAACAGGATTCTTTCACTTGAAACCGCCACGTGTAAGTCAATCCTGCCACGTCATCAGGAACCGTTTTTTGGGTAAACAAATACGATAATTCCTATGTGCTTATTTCTATTGTTTTGAAAATAATGAATTAGTAACATGCTTTGATCACCATTATTTATCTCTTTAAAAATCTTTAAGTTGATTAAACCTCCAAAGCATTATTTCTATTTCATAAAATAATTTATTTAACCATTTAAAAAATATAATAACTCCATTATTTATTTTTAAATTACATAAAAATAATAAAGGCTATAAATTATGTAAAATACTTATAATTTAACATGTTTCCTTAGAAATTAACAATTTAATCCAATTAACAAAATTACAAAATTGGTGAGAAAATTACAATTTTTAGGTGTAGGAAAAATACATTTTTACTCGTATTATTTTTATGACTTAATTTGAAATATAATAAATTCATAAGTGATAATCCAATAATTATTTTAAGAAACATTCAGCCATTATTTGATTCACTTTAAAAAAATCACAAGTAAATTAAATTCAACATTTTTCTTAATTAAAATAAGAAAAAATCATAACTATTAAAATGAACACTCATAGTTATATTGAAAATACCACTTTTAATATTTTCTTAGTTTAGGGCATTAATTTATTTCAACATACACATCAAATTCCTTTTATTTAAAAGCACAACTTCACATTTTTTTTTACTAATATTCCAGCAACAAAATATATCCTTAAAATCACCATTTTTATTTTTAAAAACTCATATTTTTCTCAACAAAAAAAAAAAAAAATCGGTAGGTAATTATTTGTGCAAAAATATCATTTTAAGTGTGAAATAAAACACCATTTTATTCTCATAAAATCAACATATCATTAGAGACATCACTTATGCATGAACATCATTATTTCACCAAACTTATTCACCAATTATTCACAAAATCAGCTAGCTTAAATCATCATGAAATTCAAGCATATATCATAACCTTCATGAAATCACTAATATTTCAATTTATAAAAGATTTAAGACAATCCTTTCTTTTAACCAAATTAACCTAGCATGTTCCTAACATGTATAAGTGACACAAAAATAAAAACATCACAACATGCATCACACCCTATAGGCCGAAACCCCATGCATCACAATCCCCACGTATCAACAATTTACCCCAAACTCATAGGCATGTTTACCAACAATTTCAATAAACTTATGAACCCTAATAAAAATACAAGATCACATAATCCTAACATGTTTTCCAAGAGTGGGATTAAATAGTGATTCAACAACAACAATAATACATTGCATGAATCCATCATCATCCTTATATTCTTATTACATAAACCCTTTAATTCAAAATAAACATGAAACATAACCATAAGAATTTTAGATTTCATGTATGACGATAATCTCTAACCATGCTCTATATACACCACACGCCCATGCCAAAACTTTCATGCATCAAACAAATCAACCCTTCATTCCAAAATAAAAAAGATATATATATATCAATCAACACAACATATTATATGTTAGGGTCATTTTAGGTTTGTTTTAGAGATCGTTGTAGGTTGTGTTTTTAGTTATTTAGGATTGTTTAGTGCAAATTTACGCTTGTTTTCTTTTTGTTTCAGGTTTTAATGGTCAAGTACATAACATGGCATGAGATGAGAAGAAACATGTTAAATATGATGAATAAGATGGATTTAGTGTTGATTGTGGAGTTTCAAGACATCATGTGTGGAAGATACTACATTAAAGAGGCTCAACACACGTCGTTTATGTTCTATAACGCAAGTCTGAGACTTTAAGACGAATTTTGACTAGGATTTATTCACTTTCTGGAAACACTTCTAGAAATATAAGTTGTAGATATTTCTCTTATCTTTCCATATCTTTTTGAATCATTAAATTCTGAGTTATATTGAAGGAGTTATGATCAAAATACGATGAGTTGACGCTGCAGGCAATTCAAAACGAGTCAATTTTATTCTGTGCAAAGTAGCGCCACAGCGCTAAAACCAGTGCCCCAGCGCTGCCAAGAAACATAGAGCATGTTTTGATGCGGGTTATAGTGCCTAGGCGCTACGTTTCAGCGCCCCAGCGCCATCAATTTTCCAGAAACGTGTTTTGAGACTTATTTCAGCTCCCTAGCGCTAGGGTCCGTACGGAAACACAATTTAGGGGAATTTTCAGGGGTAATCTTGTCTTTTCATGCAAAAATGAATTAGGGTCTATAAAAGCTTCTTTAATGACATTTTTAAGGAGGGGAGAGATGAGATTAAGCAAGGAGGCTAGAGAAGAAACAAAAACCTAGATTTCTTTTCTTTATCTTTTGATTTAGATTATGTTAAATTCTATGTTTATGTTTGATTTAGTCATGTTTATGAACTAAATTTCTGTTTAGGTTTTCTAATTGACTCTCTTGAAACTCTATTATGATTTAATGCATTTATCTATTTCTTCTTCATCTGAAATCTATTCAGTTTATGTTTATTGTGTATGTGATTGATTGATCACCTTTTACGTATGATTTATGAATTTAAATCAAAATCTGAAAAGTGAGATTTGAATATGCTAAAATTGAATAGATATAGATTTCAATTTAGAACGAAAGTATCAAATTGGTTTATGTGATTTAGGGCTGTATTGATTGCTTCCTATTGTTTGAATTGGCCATAGAAATATAGGGAATTCACATTAGGTCGAGTTTTCTATCTCTTAACTCGAATAGTTAACACCTTTGCATGCCTATCATTTCAGTGAGAAGAGTTTCAGTAGTAATTGAATTAAAGATTAATAGAGTGGATAGTAGAGAAGATTAGGATTCCTAATTGTTTTACAGTGAATTTAATCCTTGTGTTCTTGTTATTATTTGATTTATGTAATTTTCATTTATTTCTATTTTCTTGTTTTCAAAATTCACAAATCCAGTTTTCATTAGTCAAATAGAAACTAAAAATTAATTATTTGGTAATTGATAAATCAGTCTCCGTGGGAACGATATCGGTCTTACCGAAATAAACTACAAAAGCGATTACGTATACTTGCGTAGCTTTAAAATTCTCGCAACAGTATCCTACCCAAAACACAAACCCAATTTCAGCCATGATCTCTCCAAATAACAACATAAAATAACATTAACCAATAAATTGAAGGGGAAAAATCCAATGCCTCTCTTGTTAGAAATCAAGAGCCCAACTAGAACCACCTCCTTGCTCAAAGTCCTAAGGGTTTTGAACACCATAGAGCCACATAAAGAAAAACACCATTATTCTAAGATTAAAGAAGAGAAATATTCTTAACCAAGGGTTTAAAAAAAAACACCATAGATGAACACATACCTAGAGCTTTGAAACCCTTTTTCCTTTCTCCTCCTTCTCTTCTTTCTCTCATTCTCTCTAGAAAATGGCAGCCCCTCTCTCTCTCTCTTTCTCTCTCTAGCTCGCCACTCTCTCTCTCTCTCCTCTTCTCTCTAATTTCGGCAGCCACCAAGAGCATAATGCTCTCTATTTTTTCTCTCCCCTTTTTATTCTAAAGTTGCCCAAAATAACCTAATACACCAAATTGTAAGTGTCCTATTCCTAATTATTTTCTCTTAATTCTTATTTAATTTATATTATTTTAAAATGGCGTGGAATAAAGATGACAACATCTCTTCCATTTTTAACTAGAATTGACCCAAATAATATAGGAATTGCAATCCTCCTTTCCCACATATGCTCACACGTCCAAGCTCTTGTTTTCCCTTTCTTTTATTTATTTATTTTTCAAATAATTAATTAAATCTAAATAAAAGGAAACTACAAGTGTGTAGAAAATTCTACACATGTGCACCATGCAACCATACACATGCACATACTCAATAACAATGGTGCATCACTACCTACCATGCACCTTGGTGCATTCAACCGAAACTCAAATAATCACATTTTTTAAAATAAATAAATAAAGAACATTTAACAATTAAATTCACAAAAATTCTACCAAACAATTCTAACAATTAATTTAAAGAAGCAAACAATTAAATAAAATAATTCACAACACTTAACAATTAAATAAAATAAAACACAAAAATTTAATAACTAAAAAAAAATTGGTGTACTACACAAACCCAAGGAGAAAATAATCCAAGACTTATAACTTGGTTACTTAGGGGGCATATAGGTGTTGGATATAACCATACCACGAGCTCGGAAAAAATCTATACATCTTTTAAATAAAAAAATTGTCTCAAATTTTTGGATAAAGGTTAAAGTATGGAGATAACCGAGCATGAAAGTAAAAATATTACAAATTTTTTGTGCAAAGAATTTTGAGTAATATTCTAACCTATCATGCTTCTATGAATAAATGAGTATGAGTTTCAAGCAGTTATAAGCTCATCATACTTATATGTTTAAGTAAGTATGCACACTGATTGTGATAATAAACTAAATAAGTAGACGTACTTGAAAGTTTAAATAACACAATCAAGCTTTGAAAAATTCAAGTTAGTATAAAAGTGAAATTTGGAAATAAAAACCGAGCTAGAACAATAACTCAGATTATCAAGGATGATTCCAAATAAAATTTAATAAACTAACATGAAAAAAAAAGTTATAAAATCATGGTCCTAACCAGGAATAAGGCATGAATAATAACAGGTAGCTATTAAGCAAACACTTAAACATGGCTGAACCAGGCTCGAACCGAGTGATCCACTAACTCGGAAGCATCCTCAGAAAAGAAGATAACCTTGAACTTTGATCAAGGATAACTTCAAATTCTGCTCGCTACTAGTTTAGAAGATAACCTCAAAACCTAATCGTTGTTAGGAAAGAAGTGTAGCGCCCCAAACTCCAGGGATCGTTACGGTGTGCCTTGTAAACAGTGCTAAACTCGCTAATCGAGTCATTTGGCCAAAATCATGATCTAGGTATGATTAGCGATTTAGGGATTAAAACTTTGGTTAGGAGATAACATTTCACTAGAACGTTTAATATATACATTGGGATCCCGAAAATATAATTTCAGAGTTTATTACAGAAAATATTTACAACAGGCCGTTCTAAGCGGCAAAACAAGGTTCAACCCTAGTTCCACTTTAAACCTCGGTCGTGGAGGACAAGCAGCTGCATATGTACACATCATCACCTAAGCTCTTCAACTCAAGGATGGTCCAGCTTCCTCTTGCCTTTACCTGCACCACGTAGCACCCGTGAGCAAAAGCCCAGCAAGAAAACACAATAAAGCATGATATAATATCAACAACAATCATAATAACCATTCAGGACTATCAGTCCAAGCAAATAGGTGACAATAGCCAAAAGTCACAATAATGAGCATCGCTCCTTCTATCCATGTGACGACAGGGTCACCAGGGCTTAACCGATAAGTGATTCTTTCTTAAGTTTGATTAGGACAGGTGCAAGGTGATTAGTCACCAACATAACCTTCCTCACGACTCTAGAGTCGAAACTATGGACAACGTCCCCTAGCCATGTGACAAACGGTCACCGGGGTCATATACCTTGGCTATAGTCATCTGGTCGTAGACCAGGCAAGCGCTTATAAGTTCTTCGACCCTAGGGTCGGTCTAGCATTAATGCCATAGAGCCATTCAATGCGTGATTCTCGACTTTAGAGTCGGTCCCTGACTAGTCAGTGTCATACACAAGTAAGTCATGCCGCCAATCATATATCACATGTTCCATATCCATAAACAAGGTACTTAGCATGCTTACTAAACAGGTATTAGTACAACTAGGACCATGCACAAACACAGAGGCTCAAGCTCTGAATGATATCATACTCAGTATATAAAGCATGTCCCAATCACATGTTTCTCATGCATGCATATGCAATATATCCAGCAATCCAACATGCACCAATAACAGCCATGCATGTCACGTTTAATAGTCAACCAACATGCATCAAGAATAGCCATGCATGTCATACATAATAGTCAACCGACATGCATCAATAATAACCACGCATGTCATACTCAGTAATCAACCAACATGCATCATAACAGCCACGCATGTCACATATACACAGGGTGCAGTTTTCTTACCTCAGATTCGAGCTAGAGCGATTTAAAGAGCGACCCTTGAGAACGATCAACCTTTAAGCCCTTAACGGTCACCTAGTCATAACCAAATATAAAACTTCATCAAAATGAGTAATTAAATACTTCCAAACCCAACCCAAGCCTCCGGAACATCGAATCCCACTCAACTAGGTAGTAGGATCGATCCTAGGCCCTTAGAGTTAAGTTTCCATCACAAAAACACACTTTTGGGCAATTTTTCCCTTAAGGGTCGCGGCCCTACATGGACCATGCCGCGGCCCGCCCCCCTGGCAGAGCCTCCTCCACCTTCCTCAAGCTAGGGCCGCGGCGCCCAAGAATAGGGCCGCAGCCCAACTTCGCACCAGCCATTTTTCTTCGTTTTTCCACTTCTAAAACCTTCCAAAAACCCATCTAAACATCTCCAAATCACCAAATAAAAGTTACCAAACTTCCCAATGGTCCAAAACCACGAAAACCTGAAGCTCAAACCAACAAAAAACTCAACAATTGCCAAAGTCCAATTCTAAGCGTAAAATCTTAAGAAACTCAAAACTTAACTTAAAAACAGAGCACACCATTAAATTCATAACTGGAACTCACCTCAAACACGATTTTGAATCCCCTTAAATGGCTGTGACAAGTTCCCTAGCTTCCCCCTTTGATCTCCAAGCTTAACTCCTCATGGTGGCTCTCAAAATCCAAAGAAAAGAATGAAGGAAGACTTGCACGGGAGAGAAAGAGAAGTGATGAGGATGAGGTCTGTTTTAGTTCTGTTTCCACAGCCTTCCAAACCCCCTAAAACTGATATAAATCCTTAAGGTCAAAAGACCATAATGCCCTTAAGCCAAATAAATCCCTCTAAAAGCTTCCGAGGGTAAAACCGTCCTTTCCCGCCTATCTCGTTAATTATAATTAACGCTCTCCAATCCCTGCTATTCTCAATATTCCCAAATACCAATAAATCATATCCCATTACCCTTTAATTCCCGGTAGTGCTCTAATCATTAAATTCACCCCGAGACTCACCTCGAGCCCCGAACTTAAACCCGTTATGACTAAACCGAACACTTACATCTCATGATCGTCTCCTGTCGAATAGCTCGAACCAATCCACCTTATAATGTGGCTATATTAATTAATCATAACCATGCACCCAAAATGTACAATTACGCCCACAGTGGCCAAATTACTAAATTACCCTCATAATTAACATACGAGCCCATATGCATGCATTCACCGTCATATAATAATATAATCCACGTAAACATGCATATAATCATTAAATACTATAATAAATCAATTATGGCCCTCCCGGCCTCCTAATCAAGGTCCTAAACCTCATTAGGAAATTTGGGGCATTACAAGAAGACAACTTTTAAACTACGATTGATCACCATTAAAGGACAACCTCCAATTCTGGTCGCCTACCAGTTTGAGAAATAACCTTCAATGGCCTGTTCACATAGCATAGCTTGTTCAACTATGTTTATATACATGAAATGAACAGAGTGATTCTATTAGCCTATGGTGACAAAAAATGAATTTTGCTTACAAGTGATCAAGGACCAAGACTCCTCAATCACTTGGGGCATATAGGGTATAAGAACACACAAGATAAGATAAATATTTTACAAATTTTCCAAAAAAGTGTTATGTTTGTTCTACCCAAAAGGCAAAAATGTGCATGCTTGTGTCTTGGTCGTTATACCTACAAAGGTGAAATTGTGTCTACTCGCCTAAGCCTAAAAGTGAGACAAACACAAGCCATGAAAAGAGAAAAAGCAGACATAAGAAAACACAAGTTGTTTGCGCCATTCACTAAAGGCAAACTAGTATGTTTATTGGTACATGTAAAAGGCCTTTGTTCGCATCATGCACAAAAGGCAAACTAGTATGTTCACACTAAGAACAAAACGTGAAATGGCCTGTTCGTTGGCATGCAAGTACAAACTACAACAGAAAATAAAGAGTCAAGAGTATGCCATTACAAAATACTCTAACATGAGGTATCCTAGAGACTAAGCTATTAGGACTCTAGCTCAAGGGTTTGGTTGCCCGGGGTAGCTAAAGGGTCAACAGAATTACTGTAGCAAGATCTACGGGCCTTGAAACATCAGCATCCCCTGATTGTACTAAGGAGGTGCGAACAGAAGCATCTTCTCCATCAACAAGTCTCTGTTTGTAAGCCTTTAGTAGGAACTTCTCTCCGCCATTCAGAGATGTTAAATAAATAATGTGGTTGTGTTTCCAGACCTTAAAGAACGTGTTATTTAAGATTTTTCCTCCTTCTTCAAGGGTTTGAAGGCAATAAGCTTCCGCATCAGCTTCAAGTTGCTCAACCTCAGCAGCATGAAACTTCTGGAGACAGTCAATCTCAGCCTTTAGTTGATTGTTCTCAGTACAAGAAGAGCTTTTGAGTCGCTCGAGCTCAGTCCTACAACTGTTTCTCTTACTATTGGAAAAACATTCAAAGCACGCAATGAAATAGGCGTGGTGGGTCCATTGTTTACAACAATAAAAAAATTCATTTTTCATATAACCAGTTTGAATGAACAAGAAAACAACCAGATAGAAACATTAACATACAATATTATTAATCATGCAACATATATGTATATATAAATATACAATATATTTATAAATAACATATAAACACATAAACATATGAATATTCAAGAACATAAGCATGTACCTCTTTGAGTACTCAAACCACGATCTTCCGAAGTGTTCTCCACACCTCAAGATGTGTGTGGGCACATAGAAAACATGGGTTTGCAATTTTAGGATTCACAAGTATTTCTCAATACATGAGAGCTTGGATTATGGTCTGAGAATGGCTTGAATAAAGAAGAAGAAGAAGAAGAAGAAGAAGAAGAAGAAGAAGAAGAAGAAGAAAGACTTTTTGTCTAACAAAAATTCTGAGAACTATTCTGAATTGTATCTGTATTGTGTATCGTATCTTCTTATTATTCTATATCATATATATAGAGATCATTCTATTACCTTATTATTCCCAATAATAATAGTAATATAATAATAATATCATAATGATGATATGAATTGATTTAGGTAAATATCTAACTTACCAAATTCGAAAAAAACTATGTTCAAATTATTAATTAATTAAATATATAAAATAAAAACAACACTGATACAATATCAGTATATTGATACACGCATGGCACAATCCTTGAACTGTGTCATGCGTGAAGTGTTATATCCCTTTTCAGGGATATTGCATTTTTCTTTTAATTATTTATTTTATTAAAATCAATCTTCCACAAAATAAGGTATTTATCTTTTTAAGGAAAATATGAAAACCATATTTCAAAATTTTAAATTTTAAATTCAAAACTCTAAATTCAAATTAATGATCATCATTATCATCATCTTTTAAAATTCAATAAATCAAAAAATATTTTTGACTTACTAATTTTATTTTCTCTCACTCAAATAAAATAATTAATTTCAAAAATTAATTAATTAATTTATATATATGAATTTTGAAAATTAATAATTAATTCTAAATTAATTATTCAACCTCAATTATCATATAATTGCATACTTGACCCGATGAATAAAATTTTTCTCAAATTCCAAAATTACAGTTTTACCCTTGTATCAACTCTTACCTTGATATGGTGTTGATAAAGCTACCCTAGGACCTATGGACCTATAATATCAAGCTCCAATAAATAGTATATTTTTAATCAAAGCTCTTTGATTAAATAATCATATTTATTAATCTCATGATTACTCGACTATAAATATGAGATTGAACTCTTAACAATTATAGACATATATTTACTGAGTACTTTATTAAAGAATAAAGTGTTGATTGATATAATCATTACATACAACGTTAATCATCTATTAATGGTTCACAATTAAAAGGGAATAAAATGATTATTTTACCCTTTTAGCTATATATTGTTCCTAGTTTATCATTGACTTTACTAGTGAAGGTTGTGTCTGTAACGCCCTGGGTAGCCAAGACCGTTACATTGTGTATATATAAAGGTGTGGGACTCGCTAATCAAGTCATTTAGTTAAAAATGTGTCACTAACATCACTAATAAAATAGGGTTAAAAGGTTTTGTCATAAAATATACCTTTCATATAATTAAACGTTTTGTACAAGGGATCCCAAAAGAAACAGTGTTTGAAAGTTAGTTTACAAAATTTCCAGAGTACAAACAACCATTAGCCACTCTAAGGGCAAAACAGACATTTATGGTCCTCCTGTTCCTGTCTCCTCCTCAACCGTGGCGGCCGAGCAGCTGATCATGTACATTCTGCCTTTAGAGCTCTCCGAATCAGGGCTGATCAAGCTTACCCTTGTCTTTACCTGCACCACGTAGCACCCGTGAGCCAAGGCCCAGCAAGAAAACATAATGTTGCAGCACAAACAATGATAACTGTAACGCCCTGGTTACCCCAGAACAGTTACGGTGAACTGGAAATTTGACTCATTGCCTGAGTCCTTTGGTTAAAAACGTGTTCTAAGTGTTATTATAGGTTAAGGAGAAAACCAATAAAAAGGAAATGATATGTTTTATTTGATACATAAAACTGTTCATGGGCCCACAAGAACATTTACAAGTTATTTACAACTCAAAAAGGTCATTACTGTTCCAAAAGTTCAAACCCCGCCGACCTAAGCGGCAAAAATAGGGTAAACCCCCTAGTTCCTCTGAGAACTCCTTGGCCGTGGTGGTCAAGCGGCCGCATATGTACACATCACCACCTAAGCTCTCCACTCAAGGCTGGGTGAGCTTTTCTTTTCCTTTACCTGCACCACATAGCACCCATGAGCCAAAGCCCAGCAAGAAAACACAGTATTATATGTGAACATCATCAAATGATTATCATTATAATCACACAGAGCTCATAGCTTTCAAACAGATGAGTAAATATCACATGAGGTTCTAGCAAACCATACTGAGTAACTGACAAGCAGGTCACTAATTCAAATGGAAGAGTGGCTGCTAAGTAAGCCACTAGCCTTCAACAAATGAGAGACTGATGAGTAAGTCAATACTTTAACAAGTGAGTGACTGATGGGTAAGCCACACAAGCGCTTATAATATTCATCGAACTTGAGGTCGGTCCGGCATTAATGCTCTTTGAGTCATCCAATGCAGAAAGTCGATTAGATCTAATCTTTATTGGCTTGCGTTGAACACGCTAAGGCCATTCTTAACTAATGAGTCAGCGCAATGTGACCAGTGCCCAGTACCACTGCCAAACCTCACTAATGAGTCACAGCTTCACAGTTGATACTAGCACTTTTGCCAAATTTGACTAATGAGTCAGTACCATGCACAAATGAGCAACATTTGCTAAGAATTCCACAATCAATTCATGTCCACATTTATACAGCCAACATGCCTCATGAATAACCATGCATGTCACATTTGGGGCGTAGTTTTCTTACCTCTGATTCGAGCTAGAATGAACAAAAGAACGACCCTTAAGAACGGTTTAGCTTTTAGTCCTTTAGCGGTTACCTAATCATAACACATTATAGGATACCATCAATAACGTGATAATCAAAGGTTCTCAAATCAATATCTAGCCTTCGAGAGATCAATCCAAACTAATCCAAGTAGTAGGGACACTCCCAAGGCCTAAAACTAGGTTCCCGGGGTCAAAACGAGCAAACGGGGCGAAAACTGGGCAAGGGCTGCAGCCCTAGCACCTTGGTCCGCGGCCCCCAGAGTTCCCTGAAGCAAGGGCCATGGTGCCCTCCATCAAGGGCCGCAGCACCCAGGAGGTACACCTTCCCCCACTTGCTTCTTCAAAGCAGGGCCGCGGCACCCCAAGAACAGGGTCGCGGCCCTTAACTCTGGGCCATTCCCAAACGTGTTTTAAACCCTCCAAAGCCTCCAAAATCATACCTAAACATTCCCCAATCATCAAAACAAGATTCCCAAGCTTCCCAATGCACCAAAACCCTCAAAACCCAAGGTTCAAACGAATCGAAAACTCAACAATTCACAAAGTCCAATTCAAAGCTTAGAAACTCTAAAAACTCATTACTTTAAACTTAGATTACCTTCGATTAGGTTGTTTTCTGTCAAATCCTTTGGTCAAGAAGCTTTTAATCTTTCCTAGGATCGCTATGCCTCGATCCTCACTTGATTCTGACTCCTAGAACTCAAGATTTCTTCAAATACGCTTCGGGTGGAAAAAATGAACTAACGAAGGAGAACGAGAGGTTTTCTAATCATACGTTCTATCTGACAGCTACTTCAAGCTTAAGTAACCTCAAATAAAACCTAATGCTCGAGGTCCCGAAAACACCCCCGGGGACATTATAGTCAAAACTTCCAGAATTTCACCCTGATCTCAAATATTCCCAATTTATCATCAAATAAACATTCCTATTACCCCAAAATTGACCCCATTATGACAAAACCGTTAATCCACTAAAAATGACCGTCTCATGTCGAATAGCTCGAATATATCTCCATGATAATGGAATCTCATTCACAAATCACATCATGCACCCAAATACACAAATTACCCTAAATGGGCCAAATTATCAAAACAGCATCATATTTCAAATGTGGACCCACATGCATGCATATATCATCATATTATAACATAATTCACATAAACATGCATATATTCATTTAATGGCGTAGTTAAACATTTACGGCCCTCCCGGCCTACTAAACCGCCACTAAACCTCACCGGATAATTCGGGGCATTACAATAACAATTGAATATCCCTTAAAGCATGTTCGCACACTTAGCATACCACATTAATCACATAGTCCATAGACGTAACCAGAGAATCAATAAACCAACACTCAACTGTTCAGCATGACAAATCCATCAACCAATAATAATAATAAAATCACATGATAATCAGGGTCGATGCCCTTAGGTCGCACCCTCTGTTTACCCCACTGACTCCAGTCCGCTTAAACCGAGCTCAGTGAATAATAAGTTGTCCTTAGCTACCAGTGGCTGAGTCGCACCCTGTGCGCCAATGCAAACTCTGACACTCTTAGGTCGTTTGCTTGTTATTCACATGGCATAATACCATCCTTCATAAAGCATACAAAATATGGAACCCTTACCTTTAATTTCCAAGTGTACTGATTACGAGGGATGCCTCTTGAGCACGATCTGTTTCCCGAGCCCTAGCTTATACCTAGTCACAACCAAGATAAGGGATACCATCAATAGTTGTAAAAAGGTTTTCGAATAAGGTTCTAGCCTTTGGGACATCGAATTCCACCAAACACGGTAGTAGAATCTATCCCGAGCACCCTAGGTTATGTTCCCGCGCTTGAAAACTCCAAAAGACCACAAATATCCTTAATGGTCGCGGCTCAAGCTCCCTATGCCGTGGCATGGCCCCAACCAGAGACTCAGCCTCGCCCAAAAAATGACACAGGTCGCGGCCCTACATACCCCATGTCGCGGCCCGCCCTCCATCTCCAGCACCCATCAGCCTAAGAGGGCCACGGCACACCAAGAACTATGTCGTGGCCCAACCCCTTCGAACCCAGAAAAACCATCATTTTTAACACTCAAACCTCACTCAAAAGCACCCATAACCATCCCAATAATATACTCCAACTATCACAAACATTCTAGCATGATTTTAGTAACATAAGCCAGTAAAAACCTAATCTAGAAACTCATCAAAACACCATTTTAATTTCTAAAACCCACACACTCAAGAACACCAAAACCAGTAAGAAAAACCCAGAATTCAAACATTATATCATAAATTGGAGCTTACCTCCACTGAAGACTCAATCCTCCAAGCAATTACTGAGCTAACTCCCAAGTCATTAGCTTCAATTCAACTAGGGCTGTGCAAAAACGATCCGATCCAATAACAAACCGACCGATCCAATGTCAACCGACCGCTAAAAATTGGATATCCAATCATGATTGGATTGGATCGGATGACATTTTTAAAAATCCAATATTGGATCGGTCGGTTCTTGGATGACATGTAAATCTAATGGATCCAACCGACCGATCCAATCCAATAATGATCCAATACCATCCAATTAATATTCAGATAAAAAATATATTATACTTTTTTTTTAAGTTAAAATATATTATATTTTATTACATTTACTGTTTACATATATTAAAAAGCATTTATATTGGATCAAAAATATTGGATGGATCCGATCCAATACAGGGATTCATATCCATTGGATGGAACCGATCCAATCCAATGACTTATTGGATCGGTTCCGTTCGGTTGAGCATACAGTATTGGATTGGATCGGTTGGAGAAATCCAACATCCAATGTATAATTTGATTGAATCTGGATGGGTCCAAAAACATTGGATATGGTCCAATGAACAGCCCTAAATTCAACCTTAAATTCAAACCCAAGAACTCTTCAAATCCAGCCCCAAAGTTGCATAACCAAATGATCAAAAGTATAATTCAATGCTTACCTCAGTTCCTGATTAGATCCCTTAGCTTCTACTGAATTAATCTCCCAAATCCTCTACTCAATTCTCAGAGTTCCAGCCTAGTTCCCTTAGTTTTCTGTAGTTTTCCTTGAGAGAGAAAAAGAGGAAGAGAGAAGGGTCGGTTCTTGGTGTTTCTACCACTTTCTAAGTTTTACTTAGTCTATCCTTAACCAATTAAGTCAGTCAATCTCGAGGCTCGGGGTACCGGAAACGTCCTCGAGGGAAAAATGGTAAAATTCCCCAGTATTCCCACCTAAGCTTCCTAACCTCAAATATATCTCCAATTATTTATTTCCATAACCCGATAACCTAAATAACCATCTAATACCTGAAATACCTCTTAACTTGCCCCAAGTCAAGTATTAGGTCCTGTTGTGACTTTCTCGCTAACTAGCTCCCTAGGATCGCCTCAAGTCGCATGCTGCAGATTTACCCACATAATAATGTGGTCCTCACAATTATAGCATATAATCACATTTATACCCTCAACGGGCTAAAATTACAAATATACCCCTTTAAGCTAAATGGGACCTACATGCATACTAATACTCATAGACATGCATTTCACATATACATTCATATAACCATACAAGCATGCTTATCACAGAATCATGCATTAAACTACTTAATTCACACATAAACCAATCATGCCCTCCCGGCACACTAATCAAGGCCCTTAAGCCTTATTAGTGATTTTGGATCGTTACAGTGTCACAATAATTTGCGACGTGAGTGCTCATAACCTTTTCAATTCCAAAACTCTACCAAATAGGGAACCATTATTCAATCTATAAGATGGTATAGATTCCATATCTGTTAAACTACGTCCTCAGCCATATATATCATCGAGTCCCCAAAATAATTGTTCTTAGCTTGATCATTCTGACAAACATTAACACATGAATCAAAGGATCAAATGACATATATAGGAGTTCATAGCAACCTCAGGATTTAGATCATCGTGTATATGATCATCATTTGATGTGTTTGATTAATACTACGAAACGATGTTTAAACAAGTATTAACAAATCACATATGGTCCATTTCTATATATCACTATATATAAAGCACATTCACTAAAGTGTCCTACTACACTAGTGACCCGGATCTAGGTCACTTGTATTAATAATACTAGCGAACCGTACTAGCAGTAATTAATCTAAATATTCCATAACTTTATTTTAATGCGAACTGTTTTAACTTTATTATCTTAATCTCGATCCTCTCATACCAATATGAGATTAAGACCACATAGATAAACTTTGGAATAATATGATATTTACTTAATATTATCAATATAATATCGGACATAGTCTATATATATAATAATTCAATTGAGGCATCTCTTTCAATATGTCAATCACATTCTCCGGACCGAATTTGTCTAACAAAGTCTTTGTAACAATTTTGTAAGAAACTTTTTTGAAGTTATCTTCAAGATCATTACATCAATTATGTAATTTTGTCTTGAATTAAATGATACTTCATTTTATGTGCTTCTATAATAGTTGCATCATCAATGCTTTCGCAATGAGATACTAGTTGTTTATTCTAGTCTGAAACCCTCTCTAGAATGACAAAGAACTTAACTAAATAAATTAGCCTATTTAACTGCTCATAGCTGTTACATTTCGACTTTTGTGGTGAAACATACAATTCTGAAATGTCTAATACATTTCTAGATTAATGTGACTCCTTCACAATTATGTAAGCTAATTCTGATATCAATCTTTAAAGATTTAAAATCAGTTCATCGTTTGGGATTTTAGGTCACTGCCTAAATGAACATACATATAATCTCTATTATTTTCAAGATACTCAAAATTAAGTCCTTATAATTATTCAATGACTCAACCCATCATTGGATTGACAATTTCTTACTATTCTCACCGTTTAACAAATGTTAAAACATAACATTCGATACATTAAACAGTCTATCACTTAGTTGTATGAATAGCTGTCTCATATCCTCTTTTCTAGTAAAAGAATAAATGGACATTTATTATTTAGATAATACATCCTCCTGACCGAGAAGGCAAAAAGTTTTTCTTTGATTTTTGTAAACTAAAGCATTTAAGCTTCTCATCTTTATAAGTCGCTTGAGACAGTGCCAAAGTATTGTTCTTTCAATCTTTATAGAATTGAATGTATAGAACATTCTTGGCTTTTCTAAATCCAATATTTAGAAATGTTCAGGTAACCATTTCTTTTCTATTGGCGATTTCTCTACATCATTCCCAATGATTAGAATGTTGTCGATATTAAGAATAAGAATCACAACAGAATCTTTCTGGTTGAGATCTTCAAATGATTTTGTCATGTCATCCATTCAGTAAAGACTACTTATACATCCATTTAAATTAATCTCATAATCCATGCATAAAGCAGTAGATAAGAGTATGTAAACAGATTTAATTTGGTTACAGTAGAAGATATTTATTCGAGTAACAAATTCTTCTTTCTGCTCATAGCCTTATGCTATTAACCTAAATTTGAAAAGTCTGTATTTTCCTCTGTTCTCCTCTCCATCTTGAATATCCTATTTCAAACTGAAGTTCAATAAACTTTAGTTGGATGTTCAAGAATCCAGATGTCATAGAATTCAACATTCCATTTCTAGATCCATGGTGTTTCAACCATTGGTTTCCGTTAAAACTTTTTCATTCAATATACTAGTATGTGAATGAAGTATAGTTAGAATGCATTACACACAATTTAACTATCGTTACATTTGTAATGGAGTAGTTACTAACTAACGCTCCCACTACAACAATGCTTTACAGAACTTGTGACATTCTTTGGTTTTATCATTGTTAATTATCAGTAACTTGCTTACTTGACTTGCAGTCATTATTTATAGCACAATTTAACTAGAAAATATAGTGATTATATTAATCATGCTTCATTGAAGTATAATTTAAAGAGATACAAACTCTTTTGTAATATTTTATGATTATTAAATTGTTTCACTAAATGACTCCATGGAAAATTTTCAATTTACTCACATAACTACTGTAATGCCCCAAAATTCCTAATAAGGTTTAGGACTTTGATTAGGAGGCTGGAAGGGCCATAATTGATTTATTATGTTATTAAATTATTATATGCATGTTTATGTGAATTATATTATAATATGATGACAAATGCATGCATATGGGTCCATTTTTTATAATTATAAGGGCATTTTGGTAATTTGGCCCGTTGAGGGTGTAATTGTGTATTTCATGCATGTTGGGGAATTATGAGTAATACCACATTATATGTGGATTTGTTCGAGCCCTTCGGCATGAGACGATCTTTGAATGCAAGTTATCAGTCTGGTCATAACAGGATTAGTTTCGGGGCTCGAGGTGAGTCTCGGGGTAATTTGGTGATTAGAACATTACGGGGAATTAAAGGGTAATGGGATATGATTTATTAGCATTTAAAAATATTGAGAATAACAGGATTGGAGGGTGTTAATTATGATTAACGAAAAAGGCAGGAAAGGACGGTTTTGCCCTTGGTGGCTTTAAGAAGATTTTAAATGACCTAGGGGAAATATTGTCATTTTACCTAAGGATATATTTGAATCAAGGAAAGCTTTAGAATCTATAACCCCAAAACAGAGCACCATTCTCTTCTCTCCCGTACACCATTTCTTCTTCATTTTCCTTTGAATTTTTAAGCTCTTTTTGAGGAACCAAGCTAAGGAACCAAGCCTTGAGGGTTTTGGGTCATGCTCTACCATTGAAGAGGGTGTGTTACTGAGATTGAGGTGAGTTTTTGGCCATTAAAACTCTTTTTCTTGGTCTGTTTTTCTATTTGAGTTTCAACTGGATTTGAGTTGGATAATGAGAATTGATGGGAGTTTTTGGCTAGGGTTACTTGGGTTATGATGCCTAGGCCATGTGCAGATGATATTTGGGTCCAATTAGGGGTTTAAATGTAGTTTGGAAGTTTGTTTTTCAGGTTGGGAAAGGAGGAGTTGAAGGAGGGAAGAACCAGGGCAAATCTGCCTAGTTCTAGCACTATATCGCCCAAAGGGTGGCGCTACAGCACTAGTCAGGGAAAATTTCCCCTGGTTGTAGTGCTGGGGCGCTAGGGGGGCAGTGCTGTAGCGCTACCCTATTTTCTCTGATTCATGTTTTGGGCACTTTTGAGGGTTTTTGGCTCAAGGTTTAAATTCCTAAGGCTCGGGATCGAATCTACTCACTGTTTGGGTACAATTTGGGGTCCCAGGAGTAAGGTTTAGGTCAAGACCCTTTAATTGTTGATTTTCATTAATGGAGGTTGTAATTGGTTATGACTAGGTGACTGCTAATGGATTAAAGGATCGATCATTCTCAAGGGTCATTCAATTGCTATTTCTCTCTCGAACTAGATGTAAGAAAACTGCACCCAGTATGTGATGCATGAGAAACATGTGATTAGGGCATGCCATGAATGTTGAATATGAGATTGATCAGAGCTTGAGTCTCTGTGTTTGTGCATGACCATAACTATGCTAGCAATTGTTAAGTAAGCATGTTGGATGCCCTACATTTAGATATTTGACATATGATATATATCTGGTTGCATTGCTTACTTGTGCGTGGCCCTGAATTATTAGTCAGAATCGGCAATGGTGTTAGAACTGTCTGTGAAGTTGTGACTTACTAGTCAAGTTCGACAGCAGTCCTGAGCACTGGTCGTATGTTATTGACCTATGAGTCAAGAATGGCATAAGCATCACGAACGCAGAGCCGAAAAGATTAGATCTAATCGACATCCTCATTGAATGATTCATCATGAGCATTAATGCCGGACTGACCTCAAGTTCGATGAAAACTAAAAGTGCTTGTCTAGCCTATGGCTAGTCACTTAGAGCCAAGGCCAGAAGGTCTAGGTAACTGCATTGTCACATGGCGAAGGGTGTGGAACCCACATTAGTGATTTCATGGTCACTCATTCGGTTTAAGTTAGTGACTTGCTCATCAGTCACTCATCTGAGGGTGTGGAACCCACGTTAGTGACTTGCTCATTAGTCACTCATCTGGTTTAAGTTAGTGACTTGCTCATCAATCACTCATCTGAGGGTGTGGAACCCATGTCAGTGACTTACTCCTCTGTCACTCACCTGATTAGGGCTATACACCCCAGCATGGTTATCGGAACCTCTAGTGTTAATCACTCAACTATTTAGGATTGACTTGATAGTCATCCGTACAGGAGGGCATGGCCCACAACAATTATTATTTGGATTTATTTGCATGTGTGAATAGGGCTACTATTGCTAGGCATACACATTATGATTTAGTAACATGTTATTAATGTTCATGAGCATATTGAGTTTTCTTGCTGGGCTTTGGCTCACGAGTGCTATGTGGTGTAAGTAAAGGCAAAAGAAAGTTGGACCATCCTTGAGTTGGAGAGCTTAGGTGACGATGTGTACACATGCGACTGCTCAACCCCCACGACCGAGGGTTGAAAGAGGAACTAGGGTTAAACCCTATTTTGCCGCTTAGGCCGTCTGGTTGTAAATATTTTCTTGTAATTAACCCTTAAATTATATTTTTGGGATCCCAATGTATACGTTAAATGTTTTAGTGAAACATTATACCTTAACCAAAAATTTTAACCCTAAATCGCTAATCATACTTATTTACACAATTAGCACTGTTCAAAATCCACACCGTAACGGTCCCTGGAGTTTAGGACGTTACAACTACGTGTGAATCTCAACTTCTAAGTCTTTGATGTTGTACAATCAAACATGTATAGAGTAGAACAAGTGTTAAAATTATATTCATTATAATATAAAGAAGAAAATGACGAAAATGATTACTCATTATCTATTTAATCTTATCTAATATGATTATATTTCATTTCCAAAATACTAATTTCGCTTAGCATTCTATTTGTATGTGAGTTGGGTTTGAATTCCAAGTTCACATGCAAATTACTTGAATTCCAAATTCGAGTTTTAGACTTCCTTTTGATCAGATCAAACAAGTATCTAAGTGACTTTACTTTGAATGATGCATGAAATTTTCTAGAAATTTTCTTTGCATTTAATCAAAGTTAAACATATCTAAAATAAATGTCAATCAATATTGACTTACTATTTATTAGTTCTTTTAGCTTTGAACATTAAAAGGTTCAACATACATCTCTATGTATTAGCTAAACAATTATGTGATTTTTGAGCCTTTATTAGAGAAAGGTCTTTTGATTAACTTTAATTAATAGACTATATAAACAGGGAGAGAACCATTGAATGGTTGCAATAAAAGACTGTCTTTTAATTGTTTTATGTGTCTAATTAATTACAAGTCTATCTCAAAAATTAATTCACATGTATGTTTCACTTAATTATGGTTGGAATAAGATGTATTATTAAATCTATGATTTGCACAATAATAAATAATTCATAATTAGCATTTATACTCATTGATGAAACAGGTGGAATAAGTGTATTTCAAAAATAACAACTGAATTTATTATTCAAGAGAAATACTAAACTTGTTCATTCATCAAATATAGGAACCTAAAAACATAGTTTCTAGAAAAAATTCTAAAACTACTTTAGGGAAAGAACTTATTAATTTCTTTCATAATGAAAATCAACTATTTCAAAATAACAAAAATTTAAATTGTTTTAAACAAAACAAAATAAATTTCTAAACTAATCTTTTCTTTATTCAATTGTCTTCATCATTTCTTATTCGCTTTGGTTTCAATGCAACTATTCTTTTTCTCAAAAGATTTCTGCATCCTTGAAAACAAGAACATATGAAAAATAATATTAGTGGCATAATTTTGAATCAACTATTCAAAAATATTAAAGAATATTTTTTTTATTATTTTATATTTTATTTTGAGTAAATCGAATTTACCCCATATTTCAAAAACTGAGTATGTGTTATAGCATCATCCTTTATCATGGCCCACATCTCGTATGCAGTTTCAATAACCATATATCTTTCTTTAATGTCACCATGCATGGTTGATAACATGCATTGATGTGCACGTGATTCGATCTCATCCATTCACCATATTTTTCATGTTCATCAAAGCTGGATGAAAAGCTTGGAACCTCTGGTGGTAGATCATAGATCGCTCCATACAAGTTTTGTGTTCCGAAGACAATTTGAATCTCATTTTACCATCTTGTTATATGGTTAAGACTAAATAGAATCATTTCCAAGAGTTTGTCAATGAGGTATGTTTGATTTCCCAAGTTTTCAAGTACATGTTCAGGATTAAGAGAATTAACCATTGTTGCTGGAAATAAATAAATAAAATAAAATGAATTAAAACATATAATAAATATCATATTTTATTTGGAAAAGTAAATATGATGCATGAATGCAACATATAAAAACACATAAAAATATATACTAATCCATGATAAATTAATTTGAAAATTAATGGTGCCTTGGGGTAGGTCAGACTAACTCCAATTTAATTTTGAGACAAATCTCAATCTCATAAGTGAAAATTTAAAAACGCATTTTTCTCTTCTGACTTATGAACTACCGCTAGTTGGTCAAGATGCACTAGTCGTGCTCGAAAGCCTAGATACACATTTGGAATGTAATTCATTATTTTCAATCAATGACTTAACTCAAGAGTGTGCCTTAGGGTCAATCAAACTTGAAATACATCACTAATTTTCATAAGAGAAGTCAACCTTGACATAAAATAAATATATTCGAAAGCCTTTCCTTAAGGAGGCCGCAAACGGAGGCGACACGAGACCATTCCTATGCCTCTCGGTGTTCAACCAATAATGGAGGCCATGGGACTTAATGTCATATCTCCCTCTCCCAATCCCTATTTTTGGAAAAGTGTGTTTTTCACAAAATCAATATTTTTTTAATTTAGTTGTAAAAATAAATTTAATTATATTAACCAAATTATATTCTAATAATTACTAATCCAATTAAGTAAAACAAAACAAAATTGTGCCCTTAATTCTAATTTTTCTTTAATTAATAAAATATCATTTTTATTTAAATAAAACATTTTTCATTAAAACAACAAACTAAACAACTTTAATTTTGATTTACTGTAATGCACTACTTCCTTAGAGTCGTTACCAAGTGAGTTTTAAATGTGCAATTAGCTCGCTAATCGAGGTTTTAGGTTAAAAGTGTAGCTAAAATGTAATAAAATTCATATAACTTGAAAATAAAATCATTCATTGAAATTATAAAGCGTTATACATTTGGGATCCCAAAATACTGTTTAAAATATTTAAAACTCAAAAAAATATGATTAAAGTCGACTAAATGAAAAAATTTGGAGTAAGACATAACATCTCCCAAAAATACTTGTAACGACCCAAAATTACTATAGGGCTTAAGGGCCTTGATTAGTGTGACAGGAGGGCATAATTGGTAGTTATGTGAATTACTGACAAGATGCATGATTATCTGATATGCATGATCCTATGATTATATGGATATGTGAAATGCATGTTTATAAGAATTAGATAAGCATGTGGGCCCTGTTTAGCTTGGAAGGGCACAATTATAATTTTGGCCCGTTGAGGGCATAAATGTAATTATATGTGATAAATTGTTGAGACCACATTATCATGTGGATATATTTGAAGCATACGGCACGAGGCAATCTTTGGGAGCAAGTTAACGGGAAAGTCACAACGGGACCCGATACCCGACTCGGGGCGAGTCAAGGGGTATTTTGGGTAATAGACATTTATTTTGGTAATTGGGTTATGAAAATAAATAATTGGAGATATATTTGAAGTTAGAGAGTTTACGAGGGAATATTGGGGAAATTTACCATTTTTCCCTCGAGGACGTTTTTGGTACCCCGAGCCTTGGGGTTAACTTAAGAGACTTAGGTTAAATAAGACAAAAGGTAGGAAATGTTTAGAAGCCCTGCCTGAATCGACTCTTCCTCTCCAATTACTCTCTCTCTCTTTCCTCTCAAGAAGTCCTTCCAAGCTAGCCATTGAACCAAGGGATTTTTGGGATAGGTTCACAAGAATTAGAGCTCTATACTTGGAGATTAGTTCAGTATTAGCTGGTGGATTCAAGCAGAGTTGGAGGTAAGCTTTGAATTATGGTTTTAGCATTTAAATTTTTAGTTTTAAGTGTTCTTGGGTCTTTGAAGTTAAAGGTTGAATTGGAGTTTCGGATAAGGTTTTGAGCTAGCTTTCTGCTAGGTTTTATTTCTGGGAACATATTAGAATTATTGGGATAGTTATATTATGTTGTTGAGATGATTCTATATTAATTTGGTTGAGATTTGGTGGATGAAAATGGAGATTTTTCTAGGCTCGAAGGGGTCGGGTCGCGGCTCTGTTCTTGGTGTGCCGCAGCCCTCTAGAACAGATGGGAGCTTAAATGAGGGGCGGGTCGCGGCTTGGGGAGCGTAGGGTCGCGGCTCGTGTGTGTTGTTTGGGGAGGCAGGGCCTCTGGTAGGAGGTGGGCTGCGACATGGAGGGCCTAGGGCTGTGACTCTTAAAGGCATTTTTGGCCTTCAGGAGGTTTAAGGTGTGGGAACTTAACCTAGGGTGCTCGGGATCGATTCCACTACCATGCTTGGTGGAATTTGATGTCTCGAAGGTTAGAACTTGGTCCGGAAACCTTTAATAACTTATTATTGATAGAATCCTTTATCATGGTTGTGACTAGGTGTATCCTAGGGCTCGGGATAGGATCGTTCTCGAGGGTCGTCTTTCTTAATCAAAGCACTCCGAATTTAAAGGTAAGAAAACTGCACCCAGTTGTGTGACTATGTTGGGACTAAGGGTTCCCTATACTTGTATGCAATATTTGTTATATTATTTTATAATATAATGTAATATTATATTATATTATAATATAATGTTTTAGATTAAATAAATGTGACAAAGAGTGTCACATATTGTAACATATAATAAAGAGTTACAATATTTAGATATATGAGATATATCCAAATAATATAACATATTTGGTGTTACAAATTTGTAACTTCCAAATATTACCCTTTATTGTGTAAATTTAGTGTTACACAATATTGAGATGAATTTCATAAAGCCATATGTGAAATGGCTGTTAGAGATATGATTTTAACCCCAATAATGTGTTTTGGGAGTTACAAAATCATTTGTGAGGGTTTGGAATCGTTTGGAAAAACAGCACAAAATTTTGTGTTGAAAATGATCAGTGGCCGCGGCCAGTGGGACAGAGAGTAGTGGCCGCGGCCACATGCCAAAACTGACCATTTTTTCAGTTATTTCAATCTTTGTTGAATGGTTCAAATAACTCCCAATTCTCATTTTTAATTCCATATTAATCCAATTAAACATTGGTAACACCCATGGGGGTTGGTGGAATTTGAAATTCAAAGGGTGTCTCTAAACTCTATAAATAGGAGCCTATAGCTCACTTGAAAGACACAACATTTCTATCCATTAGAGCACTTGACTAGAAACACCTTGAGGCTTGATAATTCCATAAAACATTTCCAATATCTGAGAGAGATCCCTTAGTGCTTGAGTTAGGGGGAAATAAGCTTTTGGACAAAAGTTTTAAACCTTGTTCAAGTTGATGATCCCCAACCCTCTTCACTTAGGTTGTGTAAGTGAAATTTTACTTGTATTTTTGTTCTTCATTTTATTCTATTATTTTTCTTATTATTCTCTTGTTCTATTTACTTGTATATTTTGTTTAAGAGTTGTAATCTTTTCTTTGTTTCAAACACCTTTATTTTACTTGTAATCTTTTGCTTAGAGTTGTATTCTCGCTATTCTCTTCTTCTTCATTTTCTTTATTTATTTGTAATTTTCAGTTATAGAGTTGTAACTTTATTTAATCAATCAATATTTATTTGTAATATTATTGCATAGAGTTGTATTATTCTTACCTATTTCCATTGAGACAATCTAATTTTTCCTAACATTCAAAAGCTTAACCCTTTGTTTGTTTCAATGGAAGGTGAGACCATCAAGATAATGAATCAAGATCTAGTGAGGTTGGATAGGTTTGATGGATCCACTTTCACTAGGTTGCAAGACAAGGTGAGATTCCTTTTGACCACTCTCAAAATCGCCTACATTCTAGAATCCACTCTAAAACCTCTCCCAACGCCATCCGACAAGGACATTCCCGAGGAGGTGGAGAAAAGAAGGAAGAGGGAGGAGGACAATCTCCTTTGTAGGGGTCATATCCTCAATGCCTTTTCCGATAGGCTCTATGACCTCTACACTGAGACCAAATCGGCCAAGGAGATATGGGATGCACTTGAGAAAAAGTTCAAGGCGGAAGAGGAAGGTACCAAAAAGTTTTTGATATCTCAATATTTTGATTTCAAATTTTTTGGTGATAGACCTATTCTTCCTCAAATTCATGAATTGCAAATAATTGTTAACAAACTGAAAGTTTTAAAGATTGAGCTTCCCGAGGCCTTTCAAGTTAGTGCTATAGTGGCTAAATTACCACCAAATTGGAAGAGCTATAGGAAAAGAATCCTTCATAAAAATGAGGATTATTCTTTGGAGGAAATCCAAAAGCATATTCGAATCGGAGAGGAATCGATATGTAGAGATAAACTTGTGGATGGGTCTAATGGAGAGAATTCCAAAGCAAATGCGGTGTCACATCCAAAACATCCCAAAAATAAAGGGAAAAAGGGTAACGAGAAACCTTTGGGTCCAAAAACCAACCCAAACAAGTTTAAGGGCGAGAAAGGCCCTTTCTTTGTGTGTGGGAAAAAGGGTCACTATGCTAGAGAGTGTAGGCATAGAAAAGACCAACAAGGACCTAAGGTGAACGCAACTCAAGAGGAAAACATAGTTGCTACCCTTAGGGAGGTGAATGCGGTCCAAGGAAAGGTGAAAGGGTGGTGGTATGATACATGTGCCACCGTCCAGGTCACCTATGACAAATCATTGTTCAAGACCTTTGAAGAGTCAAAGATCAACCATGAGATTCAAATGGGAAATGAGGGAAAATCCAAGGTACTTGGCAAAGGTACCATTGAAATCTTTTTCACCTCCAGCAAGAAAGTTACATTAGTGAATGCACTTTATGTTCCCAAAATGAGTAGAAACTTGGTAAGTTGTGATTTGCTTGGCAAGCCCGGCATTAAAGCCATTTTTGAATCCGGTAAACTTATACTTACCAAATCAAATGTATTTTTGGGAAAAGGGTACTCTTGTGAGGGTATGGTTAAATTGTGCACCAATGATGTAACTTTCAATGTTATCAATAAAAATGCTAATTCTACCTATATTGTTGAGTATGATTCTTTATTTTTGTGGCATCTTAGACTATCGCATATAGGATTTTCAACCATGAAAAGAGTAGTTAAATGTGGTATGATTGCATGCAATATTAAAAACTATGGTAAATGTGAAACATGTGTTAAGGCAAAAATGATTAAGAAACCATTTCCTAGTGTAGAAAGATCATCTAATTTACTAGATTTAATCCATAGTGATCTTTGTGAATTAAATGGTGTTTTAACTAGAGGTGGTAAAAGGTATTTTCTTACTGTTGACGCGGTTCTTCGCCAACAGGTAATTAAGAAAATAAGAGAAAGAGATTAGTGCTTAATAATGAACCAAAACAGATGAATGATCTTTAAATGGACTGATGACACTATTACGTTTTTAGGTGGTTCAAAGGTTAAAATCCTTCTACTCCACCAGCCAATATTATTGCTATATTTATGGTATTCTTTACAGGATACTTCGTTACATAATAGAATCCAACCCCTTGCAACTCCCAGGGTTTCTATATTTATAGGAGAGGGCACCTGGGAGTTGGTAAGGGGGGTCATCCCGTGACCTTCTTACCCATCATGTCACTTCTGTGACATTCATGATTAATTCCTAAAACCTGACAAATGAAGTGTGGTCTAATCAACAGGAAAGGGGGATAATGGGCCGCATGGCCCAACCCAGTCGTGGGTGCCTGAATACGCACGTTCATGCAGCATGTCCGAGAATTCAGGGATATATCAGACACGTGATGTCTGATATATCCACGTTTACATTGCGTGGTTGACTTTATAAAAGGTCATAGCTTCCAACTCCAGCTCATATCCCGAGCTGGATGCCTTCTCGACCTGCGGCCTTCATAGTCCTGACTCGGCCCTTAAGTAATCTTGGCGAACCTTTGGCTACCTCGAGCTAAAGAGGTAGGACCTGACGACAGCAGCTCCGATCATGGGGTATCCACATGGCCGATATAATTAGGCCATATCTCAGCTCGCTAATAGCCCGTTGGAAAATCAGGGCGTACATTTGCCCCCCATGCCCCTGCTCATGGTACACGACGTCGTGTAGGGCCACAGTAGGGGCTTTTAGGCTTCTCCATGGACTCTCCATATTCCACCTTTTACGCAGGAGCCGAATACGTGGAACATCGTGGTTGGTGACGATACGTCTTCCGAGAACCGCATTAAATGTCCTAGCCTATACTCAGCCGTCGTTTCGCCTTTCGAGTGGGGAGCCTCGGATCTCACATCAAGGCAATCCAACGGCCCTCCTCACGTGGCCTTTCACGTATATAAAAGGGGTGGCCACCTTACGCATGGGCCACCCGTTTATTCGAAAATTTTCTAAATTTCCCATCTTCTTCTCTCTTCTCACTCTCAAAAAACACTCTTTTTCTCCCGGTCACCGTTCCTAGCACTCCAGAAGATCAGGTGCAAGGACTCCTTTGAGGTCTTGGAACCAGTCATTCTGGCGAGGACCCAACTCAGACGACCCCTTCATCTCCCCCACAGCAAAACACTTCGTAAGTTCTTTGAATGTGCACGCTTTAAATTTTCTTTTCACTGTAGCTTAGGTAAATAGTTCCTGTAGCTGCATGCAATATTCTGTTGGTTTTTTGTGGGTACGAAGGGTGTAGGTTTTTATTTTAGGGCATCGATTGTAGAAGAAAAACATTTAGGAGCATGGTTCAGTAGGGTGCATTTTCTGGGGAAATCTTCTGGGTAGATTTTTGGGTATGCTTGTTCAAAATATCCAGCACTTTGGGTGCAAAACTGGGTAGCTTAGGGGACACGCTTCACAGGAAGTTTTGCACCTCTTGCCTACTGAAACTTTCCTTCCAAGGAAAACTTTTGCCCTGACCCTCCTGACACACGAATTCCGAGTAATCGGGGATCTGTTGGGAGCACAGGCGCGTGTTCATAGAACCGTGTGGTCTCACTCTCCACAGGCTGAGATTACCTCAGCCCGTGCAAAGGAAACACTTCTCTTTAGATTCTCCCTTATGTTTAGGTCGCCCTTTTTAAAATTACTTCTTTTGTTCGCTAGGTGACCAGATGGGACCCAAGAAGAACGCTCCTAAGAGGATTGCAGGCAGCTCGTCCTCCCAACAATCCAAAGGAAAGGAGATGATGACAGACTCCCCAATCCCCGTCTTCGGGCCGACCGTGGAGCAGGAGCTCGAGGTGGCGCCCGATGCTTTCTTCGAGGCCGAGAGGATCATCTCGAAGATCACTGACCAGGGGAAAGTGAATAAAATATTTCTTTCCCACAACATCGAGCTGGGGAGGGGCGCCCTGATCGCCCGACCTCCCACAGAAGGTGAGCGGAGCTGCGCACCGCTCGACGAGGAGTATGCGGCCTGGAGTAACGAGCACTTCAAGGCTGGGGCCTTCCTCCCTCTGGACCAATACTTCGCTGACTTCCTCAATTACATGAAGTTGGCTCCTTTCCAGCTCCCCCCCAACTCCTACCGTTTGTTGGCGGGGTTGAGATACCTGTTCCTGAAACAGGAATGGGAGGTCCCCACTCCGGCGGATATCTTGTACTTTTTTTGCCTTAAGGCCAGCCCGGAGTAGCGGGGGCGAGGCAACGGGTTCTATTACTTGACCCAATTTCCAAATACGGCTGCGGTCATCGAGCTGCCCAGCCACCCCAACGACTTCAAAGACCAGTTCTTTATGTCCAAGGGGTTTCGCAACTGCGAACTGCACTACTTCAACCATCCTCGTAAGTACCTTTTACTCTCAGCTCGTAAGTTAAGTATTGGTTAGCTCCCCCCTTTTATCCATTTCTGACTTAGAATAATTCTGCAGCCATTTTCATGAGGACAGACAAGTCTGGATCCTCGGGAGTCAGCACGAGACACTGGCGGGCTTGCCCCCCAGTGAAAAGGACTATCGCCAGCTCGTGACAGTCGAGACGATGTTGGCGTGCAAACTGATCTCTTCGGGTCATACTTTGGCCCTGAGGAGACCCCGGGGGCTTCCCCCTGCTTGCGAGATGAGGCCCATCCCCGAGGAGGAGGCCGCGGGGGAAGGAGAGGATGAGGACGAGGAGGACGAGGTGCCCCTCGTAAGGACGAGGAGGAAGTGGGCATGGAGGTCGCCCAAAGAACGGACGAGGAGAGGATCCGGTCTGGAGCAGCCGCAGGTCCCTCTGGGCAAGGTAATCCTTACATGTTCAGGGGCTTAGATAAGGCCACCACCGATCCTCGGTTAGCTAGGTTTAATCCCAACCATCCCATTCAACGCCATCGAAACAACCCCGACCTCGACGTAACCCTACTCTAATGTGTCAACCGGCTCGTGCTGGATTACAAGAGTAGCCGCCCTAGGGGTACTGTAATCGTAGACAACACCTTAGCCTTTAGGTCAACCCTCTTTGAGGAGTATGGGACTAATCTCCGGTCGTGGCCCTCTCTTCGGGAGGGTACTGTAACTCCGGGTCTTAGGCAGTATGTAGAAGAGTCTAGTCCCGAACCAGATTTAGACCTAGAACCTGTTCCAGCTCGCGAAGTCATTGTCTTAGATTCCCCCGCAGGAGCTCCGGGGCCGATGGTCGTGACCATAGATTCCTCTTCTAGCTCGGGGGGTAAGATCCCTTTCCATATATATACTTGAGTTCTGCTTTTTCCCTTTTATTTTTGTTCTTGCATAAATGCTTACTTGTATACTAATGTTGTCTTTGTTTTTCCAGAGGAAATGTCTCAGCCCGGGAACAAAGACCTGCGAGTTATGTTCACCGGAGGGAACTCTTCTGCAGGAGCCTCTGGGCCCAAAATGAAGAAGCTCTGGGTGGCGAAGAAAGTTGCTGGGACCCCAACCAAGTCCCCTGCAAAAGGGAAAGACCAGACCCCAACTGCCCAGGCCAAGGTACCTCCACCTCCTGTCGCAGTGGAGAAGATGCCCCCTCCCCCTCCACGAGCTCCGGCATTTGTTCGGGATACGGGGGCGGAGCCCAGGACTTTGGAAACTGCAGCCCCCGAGGTGTGCACTCCGATGGACCCCCAGGCCCTGGAGAAAATTCCTAACATCTTTCGGGGGACGGTGTATGAGACGGCGACCTACACCGTCGACCACTACTACGGCGCCACCGAAAGGGACTTGCGGTCGATCAAAACAAGGAGCCCGGAGAGCGTGATGGAATCTTCACTGGGAATGGCCCTAACGGTAAGCTGGCTTTACATTTTGTACCCTTCGGTTACCATGCATCATACGTTCTTTCTTTTTTCTTTTCTAAGGCAGTTGCCTCTTTGCTTTGCAGGGTGCCTTGGCTCTTCACCGGAGCATATCCAGGTCCAAGGCTCGCCTCGAGGACATGAGGGGAGAGCATCAGGCTGGTTTGGCCGCCCAACAGACTACTTTGGCCGCCCTGAAGACTGCCCAAAAGCAGGAACAGGAGGCCAAGGATGCCTTGGCGACCGCGCGGGCTGAGTTGGACGCATCCCGCCCCAAGCTGGAAGAGGTCGAGGCTAACAAGGCCGCCCTAGCCGCTATAACGGCCGAACTCGAGGAGGTCAGGACTGCCCGGGCCACGCTGGACTCTGCAAAAACCAAGGCCGAGGAGGCTAAGGCCGCCTTGGAAAAGGAGAAGGCAGCTTCCAGCTCCGCCATGGAGGACATGCTATACCACTGCTGTGTCTTCAACCCGGACGGCGACTTTTCCTTCCTAGGAGCGGAAGTCTAGGAGCCCTTCCTGGAGGGGTTTAAAGCTCGTCTTCAGTAAGAGGCACCCTCTGAGTCCGGGGAGACCTCCACAGCGGCCGAGCAGGAAGGCGAGACAGTGACCTCAACAGAGCAGCCCGGTGGGGCCTAGGGCATTTCTTTTTCGAACACTTTCATTATTATTATTATTTTTTGTAACCTTTGTATGAGGTTTTTCCACCTCGAGACACTTGGCTCTATCCATTTTTGCTTCTATTATCTTTTCTTTTCTTTTTTGCCTCGAGGTTTTTCTTTTTGTTGGTGCTATGATTGATGCTTTTATACTTTTCTTAGAGAACACGTTAACCAATCTTGACCCAACTTCTAAGACAAGTCCCGGTTTCACTCCGGACATTGCATTAAAAACTTAGTTCGCGTTAACCTCTTATTGGTATCTCATGCTTTTTAAGAAAAACAATGATTAATCAACTTGAATTAACTTCTAAGTTTTATGACCTGGTTATGTCCAGGACGTTAGTTTGAAAACTTAGTTCGCGTTAATTTTTATCAATATCTCGTGCTTTTTAAGAAAAACAACGATCAATCAATTTGAATTAACTTCTAAGTTTTATGACCTGGTTATGTCTAGGACGTTAGTTTGAAAACTTAGTTCGCGTTAATTTTTATCAATATCTCGTGCTTTTTAAGAAAAACAACGATGAATCAATTTGAATTAACTTCTAAGTTTTATGACATGGTTATGTCCAGGACGTTAGTTTGAAAACTTAGTTCGTGTTAATTTTTATCAATATCTCGTGCTTTTTAAGAAAAACAACGATCAATCAATTTGAATTAACTTCTAATTTTTATGACCTGGTTATGTCCAGGACGTTAGTTTGAAAACTTAGTTCGTGTTAATTCTTGACTAATATCTTGTGCTTTTTAAGAAAAACACCGATTAATCAATTTGAATCAACTTCTAAGTTTTGAGCCGACCTGGTTATATCCAGGATAGGACTTAATTCGCATTAATCCTTTATCAATATCTCGTGTTTTTTAAGAAAAACAACGATCAATCAATTTGAATCAACTTCTAAGCCTTTAAGGCGACCTGGTTATATCCAGGCACCATATGCCCCCCCAAGTAACTAGGAAAGGGTATTTCATGGTTACTTGAGATTACACCCACAAATATACACAATAATAAACAAAGATTTAATTCTCATTGCTTAAAAAAAAAGTGGCCTTTAAGCCTTACAAGGGTGCTACTGATAATATTTCTTCTAATGGATGGCGTTCCAAGTTCGTGGGACTGCCCCTCCATTGAGCCGAGCTATTTTATAAGTTCATTCCTTAATGACCTCGGTGATTTGATATGGCCCTTCCCAGTTCGGTCCCAATACTCCATCTTTGGGATCCTTACCGGCCAAGAAGACTCTTCTGAGGACCAGGTCGCCAATGCTAAAGGCGCGTTTTTTGACCTTTGAGTTGAAATAACGAGTGATTTTTTGTTGGTAATGCACGAGCTGAAGCTGCGAATCTTCTCGTCTTTCATTAATCAGGTCGAGGGAGGCGTGAAGTAGTTTGTGGTTGCGGTCCTGGTCATATGCCTGGACTCGATGCGAAGATACCTTAACCTCGATAGGGAGGACTGCCTCACTCCCAAAAGTCAGAGAGAAAGGAGTATGACCCGTAGGAGTCCGATGCGAGGTCTGGTATGCCCACAGAACCTGGGGGAGTTATTCTGGCTAGACCCCCTTGGCTTCGTCTAGTTTTTTCTTAAGGCTCGCCTTTAGCGTCTTATTGACAGCCTCGACCTGGCCATTTGCCTGGGGATAGGCTATGGACGAGAAGCTTTTCACAATTCCATACCTTTGACAAAATTCGTTGAAGAGGTCACTGTCGAACTGAGTCCCATTGTCGGATACGATTTTCTTCGGCAGCCCGAACCGGCAGATAATGCTCTTGACCACGAAGTCGAGGACTTTCTTGGAAGTGATTGTTGCCAAAGGTTCTGCCTCAGCCCACTTCGTGAAGTAGTCGATGGCCACCACAGCGTAGTGGACCCCGCCCTTCCTAGTAGGGAGGGCGCCAACCAAGTCGATTCCCCAGACCGCAAATGGCCATGGGGACGAGATCATCTTCAGCTCGACTGGGGGAGCTCGGGCAACTGAGGCGAATCGCTGGCACTTGTCACATCTCTTGACGTATGAGATCGAGTCCTTTGATAGAGTGGGCCAGCAATACCCTTGCCTTAGGACTTTTAGGGCCAGGCTTTGCCCCCCAGTGTGATCCCCGCAAAAACCTTCGTGCACTTCCTGCAGGATGGCCTTTGCTTCGCCTGGTAGAACACATCGTAGGAGAGGTAGGGAATGCCCACATCGGTACAACATCCCATCTATCACCGTATACCTTGGGGCCTGGTACAGTACCCGCTGTGCGTAATTACGTCCTTCGGGTAACATTCCTTCGGTGAGGTACTCGAGGATGGGAGTCATCCAGGTCGGTCTGGCATCAATCATCTCGACCTCCGCCCCGACCTCTTTTATACTTGGTTTTTCCAGGAATTCCACCGGTACTAACCCCAGCGTCTCCGTCTCCCTGGAGGTAGCGAGCTTGGCGAGGGCGTCTGCGTTAGAGTTATGTTCTCGAGGTATCTGCTCGATTGTGCCTCGTTCAAATGCGGACAGCTCAGCTTTTACCTTGGCCAGGTAAGCAGCCATCTTGGCTCATCGTGCTTGATACTCACCTAGCACCTAGTTTACAACGAGCTGGGAATCGCTGAAGCATTGAACGGAACTAGCCTTCAGCTCCTGGGCTACCCTCAGTCCGGCCAGCAAAGCTTCGTATTCGGCCTCGTTGTTGGAGGCCTTGAATCTGAATCTCAAAGCCGAGTGGAATCTATGCCCTTCAGGGGATATCAAAATGATTCCAGCCCCGAAGCCGTTCTCATTAGATGAGCCATCCATGAAGATCTTCCAAGACATCTGGGCCGAGGTGACCTGGGGTGGGACTTCCACAGGATCCTCCCTGAATCCTGTGCACTCTGCCACGAAATCGGCCAAGGCCTGACTTTTTATAGCAGTTTGTGGGGTGTACAAAATCTCGAACTGACTGAGTTTGATAGCCCACTTTAACAGGCGTCCCGATGCTTCAGGTTTTTGCAAAACCTGCCTTAAAGGCTGATCGGTCATGACGTGTATTGAGTGGGATTGGAAATACGGCCTGATCTTTTGGGAGGCCGTGATAAGACAGAACGCCAATTTTTCCATCAACGGGTATCGGGATTCAGCCCCGAGAAGTCTCTTGCTGATGTAGTAGACCGGTTTCTGAACCCGATCTTCTTCTCGGACCAATACGGCACTAGCTGCATCCTCTGTGACAGCTAGGTAGAGGAAAAGGGGCTCTCTTGCCTTTGGTTTGGACAATACAGGCGACTCGGCCAGATGTGCCTTCAAGTCGAGGAAAGCACTCTCACACTCATCTGTCCATTCGAATTTCTTATTCCTCGGAGCAGGTTGTAGAACGGCAGGCACTTGTCGGTGGATTTTGAAATAAACCGATTAAGGACTGCCACCCTTCCTGTCAGGCCTTGAACGTCCTTACGCGACCTGGGTGAGGGAAGCTCGAGCAATGACCTGATCTTATCGGGGTTCGCCTCGATTCCTCTAGTGTTGACAATGAAACCCAGGAATTTTCCAGACGCGACCCCGAAAGTGCACTTCTGAGGGTTAAGCCTCATGCCGTATTCTCTTAGTATCTTGAAGCATTCTTCCAGGTTGGAAACATGGTTATCGGCAGTCTTTGATTTGACCAGCATGTCATCAACGTACACTTCCATGTTCTTCCCGATCTGGTTGGCGAACATTCTATTCACTAATCTCTGGTATGTAGCACCGGCGTTCTTCAGCCCGAATGGCATGACCTTGTAACAATAGACGTTAGTCGAGGTCATGAAGCTGGTGTGCTCCTGGTCCTCTGGATTCATGGTGATCTGATTATAGCCTGAGTACGCGTCCATAAAGGACATGAGCTCGTTCCCCGCCGTGACATCCACCAACTGATCAATCCTTGGCAAGGGAAAACAATCTTTGGGGCAGGCTTTATTCAGGTCGGAGAAGTTTATGCAGGTCCGCCATTTCCCGTTGGGCTTCGGGACCAGCACGGGGTTGGTGACCCAAACCAGAAACTTGGCTTCACGGATAAAGCCGCATTTCTTGAGCTGGGCTACTTCTTCTTCTAAGGCCTCAGCCCGAGTTGTTCCCAGGCGCCTCTGCTTCTGGGACTTTGCAGGAACACTCTTATCCAAATGAAGGGTGTGCATGATGACATTTGGACTGATTCCCACCATGTCCTCGTGTGACCATGCAAACACATCCAGGTTATCCTGCAGAAACTTGATCAGCTCCGCTTTCCTCTTGCCACAGAGGTTTTTCCCGAGCTTGACCATCCGTGAAGGATTTTGTGGATCAATGTTTACTTCCTCAAGCTCTTCAATAGCTTGGAGCTCGGACTTGTCCTCGCCTATTCGGGGGTCAATATCCTCACTTAGGATGATACTTTCCCCCTCGGCGCTCTGAGGTTTTTCAATCTCAGGATTAGTCAAAGGTTCCTGAGATTCCTCTCCTCCACCTTGGATGGCCATCGTTAGCTGCCCGGGTTTCAATTTTCCCTTCATGGAAATGCTGTAGCATTCCCTGGCAGCGAGCTGATCGCCACGGACCGTGCATATTCCCATGGAAGAAGGGAATTTCAGCGCGAGATGGCGAACGGAGGTGATGGCCTCAAAAGCTAGAAGTATGGGTCGGCCCAAAATAGCATTGTATGCGGCGGGGCAGTCGATGACCACGAACTCGAGGAGTTTTGAGACTGTCCGAGGTCCCTCTCCTAAGGTGATCACCAGCTCGATCGTCCCTATAGCCGTTGATCCTTCTCCCGAAAAACCATACAGCATCATGGAGGTCGCCTTCAACTCGGTGACAGTTAAACCCATCTTCTCCAGCGTGGACCGGAATAGAAGGTTTACCAAACTCCCATTATCGATCAGCACTCTCCTAACCCTCCGATTAGTGAGCTGCACTGCTACGACCAGAGGGTCGTTATGAGGGAACTGAACATGGCCAGCATCTTCTTCCGTAAAAATGATTGGTTGCTTCTCCAATCGTTGTTGCTTTGGCAGATGCTGCTCGGGGATGAACTCTACTCCATTATGCGCCTTGAGTTCGTTTACGTACCTCTTTTGGGCACCCCTACTCGTGCCAGCCAAATGCAGACCTCCCGAGATTGTGGATATCTCTCCTCCTATCACTGGAGGAGGGACGTCTTGATCGACCGAGACCCGGGCTGACTGACCGGGACTTCCAAAGCAGGTCGGCTTGTTGGAACCCTATTCCACGCGTACTGAGCCAAGGGGCTGGCTCTGATGAGAGCTTCGATCTCATCTTTCAAATGCCTACAATCATCAGTATTGTGTCCAACGTCGTTGTGGAAACGGCAAAACTTGGAGGTGTCTCTCTTCCCCTTCTGGTGCTTTAACGGCTCCAGCTTCTTCCAGGGGAGGCGAGCAGAGTATGCTAGGAAGATGTTCTCCCTAGAGTGGGTGAGCTCTGTATAAGTCACTTAGACCAGCTTAAATTTTTCTACGGACTTATTCTTCTTTGGGCCGTGCTGGTTGCCCTCTCCGTTCCCCTTTCTTTTGCCTCCACCGAACTGGTTATTCTGCGTAATGTTCTGGGTTGCTACCACAACCTCCGTTCCCACTCCAGCGGGCTGCTCAGGGACTTGGCTGGTTCCTACAGCTGAGGCTTGGGCCTCCTCCAAGTTGATCCACCCTTGGGCCCTATTTAGGAATTCGTTTACTGAGCTAACTCCCTTCCTTTGTATTTCATTCCAGAGTCCCCCTCCGACGAGGATTCTAGTTCTCAAAGCCATGAGCTTGGAGCTGTCATCTGCGTCTTTGGCCCGAGCAGCGACGTTCGCGAACCTGCTTAGGTAATCCTTCAAAGGCTCGTCGGGTTGTTGCCTCACGTTAGCCAGGGAGTCGGCCTTGACGCGGGCAGCCTGGGAGGCTCGGAATGCCCTTTTGAAATCAACAGAGAAAGTTTTCCAGGAGCTGATTGATTGTTTCTTACTTTGTTTGAACCACTGTCTGGCTGGCCCGGTCAGTGTGGAGAGAAATATCAGACACCTCAGCTCAGGGCCAATGTTGTGGGCCATCATCAGGGTATTGAACATCCCCAGATGATCCGATGGATCTTCATCTCCGTTGAATTTGGACAGGTGTGGCATACGGAAACCGGGTGGGTATGCCGTTGCTGCTATGCTAGGGGCGAAGAGCTCAAACTCGTCCCCCGAATCATATTTGTCTTTCTCTTTCTCCGACAGGAGCTTCCTCATTAGCTCCTTCATCTGAGCCAGCTCCGGATCCATTGTATACGTTTGGTGGGTTATTGCCCCTCCTATCTTGAGATAGGTTATTTGGGACATTCCCGCCGTTACGTACCTCGGACAGGTCTCCCCTGAGCGAGTATGGCTGCCACCTCCTACTGGGTCCCCCCTATGAGAGTTAAGGCGATCTCGTAGGTCGCCCCTTGGGGTGACTTGAGGACTTTGCGCCGAGCTTAAGCGTTGACGCATGTCTCTGCCAGAAAGGTCACTCCGGTGACTGCCGGTCCAGTAGCTCCCGTTAGAGAAGCTCGGAGTCTGCCTCTAGGGGTGAGGATCCGGGCTCCCTCTGGGCGCCCTGCTACACGGGAAGGTCCTGCAGATGGCGGGTTTCTCCTGCTGCTTCCATAAGCTAGAATATCTCAGATAGGCCGAGGAGGAGACGGATATCTTATTGGTAACGGAGGATGTCTGACCGGGGATGCGATCCTGGTTCCGCCGGGCGGATCAAGTTAGGTGGGGGCCTTTCGGCCCTGCCAACCTATGGGCCCTGTGCCTGGCGATCTGAACGAGGCGCAGGACGTCTGGCGGGGATGGGCTAGTGCTGTGAGCCCTCCCCGGATCTCCTTCTAGAATTCCCTCGAGCCCTCCTGGGCGCGCTCGAGGCTGGTAGTGAACTGGGAGTTGAAGTTCGGACCGACCGGCTATACTGTTGTTCGGCTCTAGATATTTCTTCGAAGTTTGTCTCTTGACGGTGCAATGTGGGAGTAGAGTTGGACGTCGGAGGTTTGACCGAGCGGCTAGGCCTGGACCGATTACCCCGGCGGGACTTATGAGTCCCGCCTTGCCTCTTTTCGACGTTAGCATCGGTTGTAAGAAGGGGTAGCCGGGCCAACACCTCCTTAATCTGCTGACTAGCTTTCGCCAGTTGACTCCTTAGTTGAGCGTTCTCCATCTCTACCGCCATGTAAAAATCCAGGTTTGGATTAGGTGGCCGGGGTGCCGAACTTCCAGTGTCATCCTGACCTATCGGCTGCTTGCCCGGCCGCTGCAGGACTTCAAGATTTTGCTCACCGGAGATGGCGGCATGATGAGCCTCCTGCCCATCATGTTGTTCCGCCTCGTTACCGTGTCTATATCGAGTGGTCACCATAGTTGGATATTCGCGATAGCACCAATCTAACAAGCTCTTAATGAAAGCACCAAACTGTTGACGCGGTTCTTCACCAACAGGTAATTAAGAAAATAAGAGAAAGAGATTAGTGCTTAATAATGAACCGAAACAGATGAATGATCTTTAAATGGACTGATGACACTATTACGTTTTTAGGTGGTTCAAAGGTTAAAATCCTTCTACTCCACCAGCCAATATTATTGCTATATTTCTGGTATTCTTTACAGGATACTTTGTTACATAATAGAATCCAACCCCTTGCAACTCCCAGGGTTTCCATATTTATAGGAGAGGGCACCTGGGAGTTGGTAAGGAGGGTCATCCCGTGACCTTCTTACCCATCATGTCACTTCTGTGACATTCATGATTAATTCCTAAAACCTGACAAATGAAATGTGGTCTAATCAACAGGTAAGGGGGATAATGGGCCGCACGGCCCAACCCAGTCGTGGGTGCCTGAATACGCACATACATGCTGCATGTCCGAGAATTCAGGGATATATCAGACACGTGATGTCTGATATATCCACGTTTACATTGCGTGGTTGACTTTATAAAAGGTCATAGCTTCCAACTCCAGCTCGTATCCCTAGCTGGATGCCTTCTCGACCTGCGGCCTTCATAGTCCAAACTCGACCCTTAAGTAATCTTGGCGAACCTTTGGCTACCTCGAGCTAAAGAGGTAGGACCTGACGACAGCAGCTCCGGCCATGGGGTATCCATGTGGCTGATATAATTAGACCATATCTCAGCTCGCTAATAGCCCGTTGGAAAATCAGGGCGTACACTTACTTTTATAGATGATTTTAGTAGATATACCTATGTGTTTCTTTTAAAGGATAAAGATGAAACTTTTGATGCTTTTAAATTATATAAATTAGAGGTTGAAAATCAACTAAATAAAAAGATTAAGGTGCTAAGAAGTGATAGAGGATGAGAGTACTTCTCTAATGAATTCAATACATTTTGTGAAGAAAAATGGTATAATTCATGAGTGCACTGCACCTTATACACCACAACACAATGGTGTTGCCGAAAGGAAAAATAGAACTTATCTAGAGATGATAAATTCTATGTTGGTGTTTTTTAAGTTGAACTTCAACTTATGGGGTGAAGCGCTTTTAACCGCTTGTCACATTCTTAATCGAATACCGATGAAGAAAAATGAGATATCTCCATATGAGTTATGGAAAGGAAGAAAACCCAACATAGGGTACTTCAAAGTGTGGGGGTGTCTTGCATATTGCAAGAAAAACGAACCTAATAGAACAAAGTTAGGTTCAAGAGCCATAAAGTGTGCTTTTGTTGGTTATGCCAACAATAGTAAAGTTTATAGGCTATTAGACTTAGAGTCTAATATTGTGATTGAATCTAGAGAAGTTGAATTTTTTGAGAATATGTTATGTGACAACAATTCTCAAGCTTCAACATCTTAAAAGGAGAATCTGTTATATGAGAAAAATTCTCAAGATTCTACATCCAAAGTTGATTCTCAAGTGGAGAATTCTCAAAGGATGTAAAGCAACCCTTTGAACCTAGAAGAAGTCAAAGGCTTAAAAATCATAAAAGTCTAGTAGTGGATGAGATAGATTCTCAACGAATTTCATTCTACATGGTAGAAGGAAATAGAGAGGAAGTTATTAGGAAAATTCCTATTGTACTTCTCATTGAGGATGATCCTAAGACTTATAGAGAAGCTATGCAATCGAGAGATAGTGCATTTTGGAAAGAAGTCATCAATGATGAGATGGATTCTATTCTTTCCAACAACACTTGGGAATCGGTAGACCTCCCACCGTGGTCTAAACCAATTGGGTGTAAGTAGGTATTTAGGAGAAAATACGACACTGACGGCATTATCCAAACCATTAAAGCTAGATTAGTAGCTAAAGGGTTTAGGCAAAAAGAAGGTATCGATTATTTCGATACCTATGCGCTTGTTGCAAGAACAACTTCTATAAGAATTTTGTTCGCTTTAGCTTCTATACATAACTTGTATGTTCATCAAATGGATGTCAAAACGACATTTCTTAATGGTGACCTCAATGAGGAGGTCTATAGGGAACAACCCGAAGGGTTTGTCCTACCAAAATATGAACATAAAGTATGTAGACTTGTAAAATCCTTATATGGACTGAAACAAGCTCCTAAGCAATGGCATGAGAAATTTGATCAAGCCATCATGTCTAATGGGTTTAGACATAACAATGGAGACAAGTGTTTGCATTCCAAAATTTTTAAGGGATATGTGATCATTGTTTGTTTATATGTTGACTACATGCTTATTCTAAGTAATAGCATGAAAGGGATAGAAGAAACGAAGAGGTTTCTATCATCAACCTTCAAGATGAAAGATCTTGGAGAAGTTGACACCATACTTGGTATCAAAGTAAAGAAACATAGTGGGGGTTTTGCGTTAAGGCAAGCCCACTATGTTGAGAAAGTATTGAACAAATTTAACCATCTCAAGGTTAAAGATGCCAATACTCCATTCGATCATAGTGTAAAACTAGATAAGAATGAAGGAAGAACGATGGCTCAATTGGAGTATGCTAGTGCTATAGGGAGTCTAATGTACGCTGCCCAATGTACTAGACCTGATATAGCATTTGCGGTATGTAAACTTAGTAGGTTTACAAGTAATCCAAGTGTGGATCACTGGAAGGCAATTGGAAGAGTCCTAGGTTATCTCAAGAAAACCAAAGGACTAAGCCTTCACTACTCCAAAATTCCTTCAATTTTAGAAGGATATACAGATGCAAGTTGGATATCCAATCTTGGGGACAACTTGTCCACAACTGGTTGGGTATTTACACTTGGTGGAGGTGCAATTTCTTGGGGTTCCAAGAAACAAACCTGTATATCTCATTCCACTATGGAAGCAGAGTTCATGGCTCTAGATGCTACCAGCAAAGAGGCCGAATGGTTATGGGATCTGTTGATAGAGATTCCTCTAATCAAAGAGAATGTATCTACTATATCGATACATTGTGATAGCCAAGCGACATTGGCTAAAGCATACAGCAGAGTGTATAATGGGAAGTCTAGACATATTAGTCTAAGACATGGATATGTAAGAGAATTGATTCAAAGAGGAGTCATCTCAATATCCTATGTGAGAACAAGTGAAAATCTGGCGGATCCTTTCACTAAGCCACTAACGAGGGATTTAGTGGCTGCATCATCTCGAGGGATGGGACTTAAACATCCTAAAGAGATTCACAATTGATGGTAACCTATCTTAACACTAGTTATTCAACTAGTGTTAGGTTCAATAGGTAACAGCAAGTCAATCAAGTGAATATTAGTTGTACTCAAAACAAGTCCCATCTAAGATATTGAGTACTTGTGTGTTACCAAGTTGAGGGTTAAAACCGAAAGGTTTTTTTAATAGAATTCAGTCTTGTGAAGTCAAGTATTTTGGTAACAAAATACTATAAGAATTCTACCTATATGGACCTAGGGGTGGTGCCGCCTCTCATGAGAATTAGGAGTATTCTCAAGAACGTCCATGAATGGAAAGTGCACATGGCCATTAACGGTGCAAAGCGAGACATAGAGGTCTCAAGTGAACATCGCAAAGGTGTGTGTGCTATCACCGATTTGTTATCATGAAAAGATGGTTCAATGCCTAGTTCAACCAAATTTTTGACAAATTTTGTGATAATTACACTATAGTAAAGTTCAAGTTGAAAAACACTTTGCTTTATGCACTAATGCAATGACTCCTATAAGAGAGAGTTTTTATTTAATCAAGTGGGTGATATGTTATATTTGAAAATACAATGATTGATTAAATAAGTGTTACAATAGATAACTATTTAATCTAGTGGGGGAATGTTATATTATTTTATAATATAATGTAATATTATATTATAATATTTTAGATTAAATAAATGTGACAAAGAGTGTCACATATTGTAACATATAATAGAGAGTTACAATATTTAGATATATGAGATATATCCAAATAATGTAATATATTTGGTGTTACAAATTTGTAACATCCAAATATTACCATTTATTGTGTAAATTTGGTGTTACACGATATTGAGATGAATTTCATAAATCCATATGTGAAATGGATGTTAGAGATATGATTTTAACCCCAATAATGTGTTTTGGGAGTTACAAAATCATTTGGGAGGATTTGGAACCGTTTGGAAAAACAGCACAAAATTTTGTGCTGAAAATGGTCAGTGGTCGCGGCTAGTAGGACAGAGAGTAGTGGCCGCGGCCACTAATGTCCCTGGCCGCGGCCACAGGCCAAAACTGACCATTTTTCAGTTTTTTCAATCTTTGTTGAACAACTTAAAAAACCCAAATACCTCCCAAATCTCATTTTTAATTCCATATTAATCCAATTAAACATTGGTAACACCCATGGGGGTTGGTGGAATTTGAAATTCAAAGGGTGTCTCTAAACTCTATAAATAGGAGCCTATAGCTCACTTGAAAGACACAACATTTCTATCCATTAGAGCACTTGGCTAGAAACACCTTGAGGCTTGATAATTCCAGAAAGCATTTCCAATATCTGAGAGAGATCCCTTAGTGCTTGAGTTAGGGGGAAATAAGCTTTTGGACAAAGGTTTTAAACTTTGTTCAAGTTGGTGATCCCCAACCTTCTTCACTTAGGTTGTGTAAGTGGGAGTTTACTTGTATTTCTGTTCTTCATTTTATTCTATTGTTTTTCTTCTTATTCTCTTATTCTATTTACTTGTATATTTTGTTTAAGAGTTGTAATCTTTTCTTTGTTTCAAACACCTTTATTTTACTTGTTATCTTTTGCTTAGAGTTGTATTCTCACTATTCTCTTATTCTTCATCATCTTCTTCATTTTCTTTGTTTATTTGTAATTTTCAGTTATAGAGTTGTAACTTTATTTAATCAATCAATATTTATTTGTAATATTATTGCATAGAGTTGTATTATTCTTACCTATTTCCATTGAGACAATCTAATTTTTCCTAACAATATTGTATGATGGTATTATGCCATGTGAACATGAAATAAATGGCCTAAGAATGCCGGAATTAATATTGGCGCACTGGACGCAGCTCGGCCACTGGTAGCTGAGGACAGCTTAATAATTACTGAGCTCGGTTTAAGCGGACCGGAGCCAGTGGGTTGAACACTGGGCTTGGCCTAAGTGAGCCAAAGACAGTGGATTAAACAGAGGGTGTGGCCTAAGGGCGTCAACCCTAGTTATGTATGATATGTGTACTGATGTTAACTTGATGAATATGATATGCTGAATATCTGGTTGTTAGATTGTTGATTTATCGACTATTATCACTGATTAAGTGAATGCTATGGCTTGCTGGATAATTGATTAATGTCTTGTAAATCATTTGGTTGTGCTTTGTGAATTATTTGGTTATCGATATTGATTGTACTATGATGTTATAGTTTTCTTGCTGGGGCTCGGCTCACGGGTGCTTCGTGGTGCAAGTAAAGGCAAGGGTAAGATGAATCAACCATGGGTTGGAGAGCTCTCGGGGCGAGGTGTACATTGTCAGCTAAAATGTGTACAGGGACGGAAACCTAAAATGTGTATTTTTCCATTAGAGTGGTCTTGATTATTTATAACTTTTGGAAATTTTGTAAACATGTCATTTCAACCCTGATTTGGGATCCCATGTACCAAACGTTTATTTTAATGAAAATTATTTGTTTATGACGAAAATCTTTTAAACCTAACTAGTTTATGACTTTAGATTCACATTTTTATTTAAATGACTTGGTTAGCAAGATTTCACTATTTTAAACACACATTGTAAAGGTCTTGGTTATCCAGGGCATTACGATACCCCTTGCCGTGACAGCCAGGCAGGCCGAACATGTACACATCACTTCACGCTCTCCGTACTCATGGTTGATCGACCTTTCCCTTGCCCTTACCTGCACCATAGAGCACCCGTGAACCGAAGCCCAGTAAGAAAACTCCACACAAGCAACCAACATATACATAACTATCAATCAACATATAGAAGGCAGCCAACATGCTAACCACATAGCAGCCATGTCGTCTCAAGCGCTTTACCAGGCCCTGGGCTCGCGGTCTACACCGTGAGGATGTCTCAAGCATCCTAGAAGGGTCTTACCCTGGCGAATTGCACTCTGCGTCCTTAATGCCGCTTCCGTCCCTTGTCGTACTCGGCCTTGCACTCCACGTTCCTAACACCATTCCCAGCCCCTTGCCGTACCCGGCTTCCTACCGTTCCTGGCCCTTGCCATTCATTCACAAATATACAACACATAGCATAAATTTAATATATACTTAAACAAATACAAACATAATCAATAGTTCTACGCCCTGCAACACAATCACATAGGGCCGTGCCCTGCAATAAAAACTATAGGGCCACGCCCTGCTCTACGGTTACAACAGTTTTCTTACCAGTGTCCCAAGCTTCCTGAGCACTGATATCCTGAGCACAGTCCCCTAGTCCAAGCCTCTCTGAAAACCTAGTCACATTACATCAACAACACCCATCCATCAAGTTCTAATCCATTAAATAACTTTGGAACAAAATTCTAGTCTCCAGGACCTTGAATTCTATCAATCTGGGTGATAAAATCCATCCCGAGCCTTAACTTTTGGATTCCCGAGCCTAAAACCTTCTCGTGGTCCAAAATCCCCCTAAGTGCCATGGACCCAAGGCCTTGTGCCATGGCCCGTCTCAACTAGAGGTCAGCCTCCCACTTTTGCAGACGCGCGCCGCGGCTCGCCCTTCATCCTGGCCTCCCTTCTGTTTTAGAGGGTCGCGGCTCACCAAGAACAATGTCGCAGCCCGACCCTTCGAACCCAGAAAAGTCCCCAATTTTCACAACCAAAACCCAGCCAATTAAACCCAAAATCAATCCCCACAACTCAATTTAATCCTGACAGTAGTTCTAGAATAATCCCAGCCACAAAACCTAACAAAAAGCTAGCTTAAAACCTCATCAAATCCCAAATTCAATCTTCAACTTCAAAGACTCAAGAATGCTAAATCTCAGCCAAGAACTACAGAATTTAATGGCTACAATAAAGATTCAGAGCTTACCTTAACCTCTGCTTGAATCCACAAGTTAAAGATGAGCTAATCCTCAAGTCTAGAGCTCCAATTTCTTACTTAAGCTTCAATATTTTCCCTTGGTAAAGTTTAGAGAAAACAAGAGGGAGAGAGAGAAGGGAGATAGGGTCGGTTTATGCCAAGCTTCTGAGTGTTTCTTATGTTTTGTCTTACTTAACCTAGGTCACTTAAGTTACCTCTAAGGATAGGGATACCAAAAACGTCCCCGAGGGAAAAATGGTAAATTTTCCCGACATTCCCTCCTAAAAGCTTTAACTTCAAATATTTCTCCAAATATTTATTTTCATAACCCGATAACCCAATTAAATGTCTAATGCCTGAAATACCCCTCGACTCACCCTGAGTCAGGTATCGGGTCCCATTGTGACTTCCTAGCTAAACCGCTCCCTAGGACTGCTTCGAATCGTGCATCAAAAATATATCACCACTCACACATGGTAAAGATCATAATATTCACAATATTGCATTTATGCCCTCAACGGGCTAAAATTACAAACATGTCCCAAATAACCAAATGGGGCCCACACACATATTTAATTCACCTAAACATGCATTTCTAATCACATACTCATCAAATTCACACATTAATATAATAAATCACTTATTGCCCTCCAGGCACGCTAATCAAGGCCCTAAACCTTATTAGCAAATTTGGGACGCTACAACTATCCCCTCCTTACAGAAATTTCGTCCTCAAAATTACCTGAATAACTCGCGATACCGCTCCCGCATATCTGACTCAAGTTCCCACATCGCCTCCTCAACCCTGTTGTTCCTCCACAGCACTTTCACCAAGGTGATGGTCTTGCTCTGTAAGACTTTATCCTTCAGGTCGAGAATCTGAACTGGCTTCTCCTCATATGATAAATCCTGGTCCAGCTCCAAGTTCTCATAACTCAGAATATGTGTAGAATCTGATACGTACTTCCGAAGCAAGGATACGTGAAATACATCATGAACCCCTAATAGAGCTGGAGGCATCGCCAATCTGTAAGCTACCTCTCCAACCCGTTCCAGAATCTCAAAGGGGCCAACAAACCTAGGGCTCAGCTTGCCCCGAACACCAAACCATTTCACTCCCCTCAAGGGAGAAACCCTAAGGAACACATGATCACCGACTTGAAACTCTACACTCATGCGTTTCAAGTCTGAGTAACTCTTCTGGCGACTTTGGGAGGCGAGCATTCAAGCTCTAATCTTTTCAATCGCCTCATTGGTCCTCTGAACCATCTCAGGACCCAAGTATCTTCTCTCACCCATCTTATCCCAATGGATTGGTGATCTACATTTTCTTCCATATAACATCTCATACGGAGCCACTCCAATTGTCACCTGATAACTGTTGTTGTACGAAAATTCAATCAAAGGAAGATACTTACTCCAAGATCCCCCAAAATTCAGCACACAGGCTCATAGCATATCTTCTAGTATCTGAAATGTCCTTTCAGATTGTCCGTCCGTCTTAGGATGATAAGCGGTACTAAACTGCAACTGCATGCTCATAGCCTTCTTTAGGCTCTCCCAGAATTTGGAGGTGAAGGTGGGGTCCCTGTCGAACACTATCAACCTCGAAGACCCATGAAGTGGAACAATTTCCTTCACATATAATTCAGCATACTGCTCCACAGTATAAGTCATCCTAACAGGCAAAAAGTGGGTGGACTTGGTATACCTATCCACAATCACCCATATTGAATCATGTTGTCCCACAGTCTTCGAAAAACCAACCACGAAGTCCATAGTGATATCCTCCCACTTCCACTCTGGAATCCCTAGAGGCTGCAATAACACTACTGGCCTCTAATGTTCAGCCTTTACCTACTGATAGGTTAAGCACTTAGCCATATAGTCCACCACATCCCTTTTCATTCCCGACCACCAATACAAGGTTCTCAAATCTTGGTACATCTTCGTTGTACCTGGATGTAAGGAATAAGGAGTGGTATGGGGTTCATCCAAGATCTCTCGCCGGATGTCAGAATCCATCGGAACATAGATCCGACCCTTGTACTTCAGTAGTCCCATTTATGAGATAGAGAAGTCCTTAGTCGCTCCGACTAAGACACTTTCTTTGTGCCTCTCAACTGGGGATCCTTCCCCTGTGCTTCCTTGATCCTCTCAAGGAGTGTAGACTGAAGAGTGATGTTGGCTAACCGACCAACCACCAACTCTATACCCGCTCTCGTCATCTCCTCAGCTAATTCATCAAATATTTTCCTCGACATCTGCTTTGAATGACTCCGGACCGACCCTAAGTTCGATGAAAACTAAAAGCGCTTGCCTAGTTCTATGATTAGTTACTCAGAGCGAGGGCCAAAGGCCCAGGTGATTGTATCATCACATGGCTAAGGGTGCGGAACCCACATTAGTGACTCTATAGTCACTCGGTTGGTTTACAGTGGTGACATGCTTATCAGTCACTTATCTTGTTTAAGCTAGTGACATGATCACTTATTTGTAAAGGGAACGGAACCCACCTTAGTGACTTTTACAACTGTCACTCCTCAATTTAGGGCTAAAAGCCCTGGATGATTATTATGATCATCAGTTGATGTTATATTCTTGCAGTATTGAGTTTTCTTGCTGGGCTTTGGCTCATGGGTGCTATGTGGTGTAGGTAAAGGGAAAGAAAAACTCACCCAGCCTTGAGTGGAGAGCTTAGGTGGTGATGTGTACATATGCGGCTGCTTGACCACCACGGCCAAAGAGTTCTCAGAGGAACTAGGGGATTTACCCTATTTTTGCCGCTGAGGTCGGCGGGTTGTAAATTTCAAACTGTAATGACCATTTTGGATTGTAAATAACTTGTAAATGTCTTTTATGGGCCCATGAGAAGTTTTATGTTTTAAATAAAAATATATCCTTTCCTTTTAATTGGTTCTACACCTTAACCTATTAATAACACCTAGATACACGTTTATAACCAAAGAACTCGATTAGAGAGTTAAGCACGATTCAAAGTTCACAGTAACGGTCTTGGAGTAACCACGGTGTTACACCTATGCAATCTACCTGCATCAGGTCTCTAGCCTTCAGTGCTGAAATCATAGGTACTCGCGGTCCATTAACTATCCCCACAAACACAAAGGGTACCTCCCCTTCTAGTTCAAAAGTCACCATCCTGCGCTTGCATTCAATTGTCACCCCATACTTCAATAGCCAATCCATCCCTAGAATCATATCGAAGTCATCCATCGCTAACTCAATCAGATCAACAGACAACTTTCTACCGTCTATCTTTAGTGGCAATGCTCTAATCCATCTCATAGAGACTACCAGTTCCCCAGTCGGCAACAAAGTCTGAAATCCCTTAGCATACAAATCACTAGGCCTACATAGCTGATCTATCACTCTAGTATACACAAACGAATGAGTAGCCCCTGAATCAATCAATGCAGTAAAAGAAGAACCAGCATTAGAAATCTAGCCTGTCACAACCGAGGGGCTAGCCTCAGCCTCAGTCTGAGTTAAGGTGAATACTCTGGCAGGAGTGAGACTATCGCTCTGCTTCAACTCCTCTTTCCTAGCTTGTGGGCAGTCTTTCTTCAAATGTTTGACACTCCCACAAGTAAAGCAGGCCCTGATTCTGTACTCTCCCTGATGTCGTCGCCTGCATCGAGGACACACTAGAAAACTCCTTCTGTTGTCACCCCCGCCCTAACGGCCACTAAAGGCACCCAGTGCCCTCCTATCCGAGCTAGGAGAAACAAAATAATCTGGGGCCTTTCTCTTCTGCTCACTGGGGCCACTACCCCGACTAGATCTGGTAAAAGGAGGCATCGTCCTCCTGGCATCGCACCTAGCAGCGCCCCCTCTCCAAATCTGGTCCTCAGCCCCCTCAGTTGTAAGGGCCTTGTCCACTACCTGGGCATATGTAGTAGTCTCTAGATCCAAAGTAATCTTCACATCACGGGCGATCATAACATTCAACCCCCGTACGAACCGATCCCTTCTTGCCGCATCAGTTGGCACCAAATTCGGTGCGAACTTCGCCAACCGGTCAAACCTTAAAGCATACTCAGTAATTGTCAACCGGTTCTGAGTCAGGTTGATAAACTCATCAACCTTCGTAGCTCGGACTGCAACACTATAATACTTCTCATTGAAAATGTTTCTGAACTCTTCCCAAGTCATAACTGCAACATTCCTTCTCTATGTCACTACATCCCACCAGATGCAGACATCCTCTCTAAACATGTAGCTGGCACAAGCTACCCTCTTGTTCCCTTCCACCCTCATGAAATCCAAGATGGAAGAAATCATATTCATCCACTGCTCTGCCCGCAGTGGGTCTGGTCCACCCTCGAAGGTGGGAGGATGCTGCTTCCTGAACCTCTCATACAAAGGTTCCCACCTATTGTCCATAACAGGCTGAACTGGCACTGGCGCCACAGCCTGCTGAACTTGCAACCCAGTGCCCTGAGGAGGGGCCTGTTGCCTCAGTTGTCGAAGCTCTTCCTCTGTTCGGTGTAGTCTGGCTTCCATGTCAGCAAACAACTGTTGCCAATTCTGTGGGGCAAGTGGAGGGTCCTGACCTTAGTTGTCATCCTTGGCCCTACTGTCGCGGAGCTAGCTAATTGTCGAGGCATCTCAACCATATGAATGCAATCAACGACATTGCTTATCAGGCATGATAACAACATCCAAAACCACCTCCCAACTCACATCCACCAACCAAAAACAGGAATCTACAATACACAAATAGCATACAACACTCAAGGGGGCCATGCCCTAACATCATGCATATGTTAACTCATTCATCATGCTCTATATAAAATAATCAGGCAAACAGGGCACTCAAGCACATAATCAAGCATATAATTCAGTCATTACCAACCAACCTTGAGTCGAGCTTGTCACTGACAGCGAGTGTACATGTTCGGTCAATCTCCAGGAACCATAAACCTTGGCTCGCTCTAATACCAAGTTGTAATGCCCTACTTCCTTAGAGTCGTTACCAAGTGAGTTTTAAATGTGCAATTAGCTCGCTAATCGAGATTTTAGGTTAAAAGTGTAGCTAAACTGTAATAAAAGTCATATAACTTGAAAATAAAATAATTCATTGAAATTATAAAGCGTTATACATTTGGGATCCCAAAATACTGTTTAGAAATATTTATAACTCAAAAAAATATGATTAAAGCGACTAAACGACAAAAATTGGATTAAGACATAACATCTCCCAAAAATACCCCTGGCCGTGATAGCCAGGCAGGCCGAACATGTACACGTCGCTTCATGCTCTCCGTACTCATAGTTGATCGACCTTTCCCTTGCCCTTACCTGCACCATAGAGCACCCGTGAGCAAAAGCCCGGCAAGAAAATTCCACACAAGCAACCAACATATATATAACTATCAATCAACATATAACAAGCTGCCAACAGGCTAACCACATAGCGGCCATGCTGTCCCAAGCTGTAATGCCCTACTACCTTAGAGCTGTTGCAGGTGAGTTTAAAAACGTGCTTACAACTCTCTAATCGAGGTTTTAGGTCAAACAGTGTAATTAAGCCATAAACATAGGAAAAATTTAGAATTAACTCCATAGCATTGAAAATCATAAAAGTTTGACACCTGGGATCCCAAAATACAGTTTAGAAATATTTAAAACATAAAAATAGAACCAAGTCGGCTAAACGACAAAATCTAAGTTCAATTACAAGCATCTCCCCAAATCCACTGGCTATGGCAGCCAGGCTGGCCAAACATGTACACGCCGCCTCACGCCTACTGTACTCATGGTTGGTTGACCTTCTCTTTACCCTTACCTGCACCACAGAGCATCTGTGAGCCGAAGCCCATCAAGAAAACCCACAAACAGATAACATATGCAACACATATATCAAGCATATAAACAGACCACCAATGGGCTAAACACATACGGCCTAGCTGTAACGACCAAAATTTGCTAATAAGGCTTGGAGCCTTGATTAGTGTGCCTGGAGGGCAATAATTGTTATACTGCGTTAATTTATGTGAATTGAATGAATATGTGGTTAGAATGCATGTTTAGGTGAAATAAATATGCATGTGGGCCCCGTTTGTTTGTTAGGGGTAAATTGGTAATCTTAGCCCGTTGAGGGCATAAATGTAATATATGTGAAATTTATGGTATGATGGTGATATAATTGTGATGCACGTTCCGAGACGGTCCTAGGGAGCCGTTTAGCTAGAAAGTCACAACGGGATTAAATACCTGGCTCAGGAGGAGCCTAGGGGTATTTTGGGAATATTATATCTTGAGATTGGGGATTT